>NC_000078.6:63206299-63283799 GCF_000001635.26 Mus musculus
ACATGCATGGTATGTCCTCACTGATAAGTGTATATTAGCCAAAAAGTATAGAATTTTGCATTTTAACATTTTAGAGTCTGCTCCCCTGGAGACACTATATCCTAAAACAGCTTAGAAGATATGCTGCATTCAGAACAGTTGGAAAACAGCCTGACTGCTCCTCTGAGGACTCAACAGTCTGAAGGGCTCCCAGGAGATCTACTGCAAGCAGGGCAGCAGATCAGCAATTGCTTTGCCAGTCTGAAGAGTCCCCAGTTGGAAGGGCCCACAGGTGGTTTGCCGTAGCTAGGGCTGCAAGCCTACCAGGGGACCTGAAGCAACCCAGGAGCAAAAGAGGTAGAATCCAGACAGAGTTACCCAGACCAGTACAAACCAAGGACAACCAGATGTTAAGAGGCAAGAGCAAGACCTTAAGCAATAGAATCCAATATATGTGGGCATCATCAGAACCCAGGTCTGCCACCACAGCAAGCCCTGAATACACCAACACATCTGAAAATCAGGATGCTGACCTAAAATCCTATCTCATGAAGATAATAGTGTCACTTAAGGTGGATATAAATAAGTCACTGAAAGAAATACAGGATAGCACAATTAAACAGGTGAAGGAATTAAATAAAGTAGTCCAAGACCTAAAAGTGGAAGTAGAAACAATAAAGAAAACACAAATGGAGGCAAACCTGGAAATGGAAAACGTAGGAAAGAGGTCAGGAATTATGACGTATTACCAACAGAATACAAGAGATGGAAGACAGAATTTCATGTCTAGAAGTTATGGTAGAAGAGATTGACACAATTGTCAAATAAAATTCAAAACATAAAAATCTCCTAACCTAATGCATCCAGGAATTTCAGGACACAATGAAAAGACCAAATCTAAGAATAAACAGAATAGAGGAGAATAGTGATTCCCAGCTCAGAGGACCTGAAAATGTCTCTAGCAAAATCATATAAGAAAACTTCTCCAACATAAAGAAAGAGATGGGTATAATGGTACAAGAAGCCTATAGAACACCAAATAAATGGGACCAGAAAAGAAATTCCTCTTGTCTGTAATAATCAAAACACTAAGTGCACAGAACAAAGAAAGATTATTAAAAGCTGCAAGGGAAAAGGGCCAAGTAACATTCAAAGTTAGACCTATCAGAATCACACCAGACTTCTCAACAGACTATGAAAGGCAGAAGAATCTGGTCAGAAATCATGCAGACTCTATTAAAACACTAATGCCAGCCCAGGTTACTATACCCAGCAAAACTCACAATCAACATAGATGAAGAAAATAAAATATTCCAGGACAAAACCAAATTCAAGGAGTATCTATATACCAATCCAGCCCTAAAGAGGATCCTAAAGGAAAACTCCAACATAAGGAAGGTACCTACACCAAAGTAAAGACAAGATATTAAGCATCTCACAACAAAGCCAATAAAAAGAGAACCTTGAGCATAAAGTTACTTACAAAAAAAAAAGATATCAGGAACAAACAGCCATCTATCTTTAATATCTATCAGTATTAATGTACTCCCTAACCCATAAAAGACATAAGCTAACACACTGGATAAGCACGCAAGATTGAGCATTTTGCTGCATACAAGAAACACACCTCCATAACATAGACAGACACTATCTAAGAGTAAAAGGATGGAACAAGGTCTTCCAAGCAAACAGCTCCACGAAACAAGCTGGAGTTGCCACCCTAATATTCAATAAAATAGACTTAAACCCAAAAGTTATCAAGTGTGGTGAGGAAGAACATTTCATATTCATCAAAAGGAAAATCCACCAAAAGTAAGTCTCAATTCTGAACATCTATGCCCCAAATGTAAGGGCACCCACATTCATAAAATTCTTTACTAAAGCTCAAAACACACATTGAACCCCACACAATAATAGTGGGAAACTTCAACACCCCACTCTCACCAATGGACAGGTCATTGAAACAGAAATTAGAGACACAATGAAATTAACAGAGGTTATGTACCATATGGATTTAACAGATTTCTACAGAACATTTAACCCTAAAATAAAAGAATACACCTTCTCAGCAACTCATTGTACCTTGTCCAAAATTGACCATATAATTTTTCATAAAATAATACTCAACCTATGCAAAAAGTTTGAAATAATACCATACATCATATCAGATCACCATGGCCCAAGTCTGGCCTTCAATAACAGCAAATCAAAAAGAAAGCTCACATACATTGGAAACTGAACAACCCTCTACTCAATGATAACTTGGTCAGGGAAGAAATAAAGAAAGAAATTAAAGAATTCCTGGAATTTAATGAAAATGTTGACACATCATACCCAAATTAATGGGACACAATAAAAGTGGTACAAAGAGGAAATTTCATAGCACTGAGTGCCCTGATAAGGAACAGGAAAGATATTACACTAGCAACTTAACAGCATACCTGAGAGCTCTAGAACAAAAAAGATGAAAAAACACCTAAGAGGAGTAGAAAGCAGGAAATTGTCAAACTCGGGACTGAAATTAACCAAATAGAAACAAAGAGAACAATACTAAGAATCAACAAAACCAAAAGCTGTTCCTTGGATAGAATCAACAATATAGATAAACCTCACCATACTAACTAGAGGGCCCAGAGGCAGTATGCAAATTAACAATATCAGAAATGATAAGGAAGACATAACAACAGAAAGAGAGGAAATTTAAAAAAAAAACATCATATCCTACTATAAAATCTTATGCTCAACAAAACTGGAAAATCTGTATGAAATGGATGGTCTTCTAGACAGATACCACATACCAATGTTAAATCAAGAGCATGTAAACTATTTAAACAGGTCCGTATTCCATAAGAAGTCATTAAAAATCTCTCAAACAAAAAAAGCCCATGTCTAAATGGATTTAGTGCAGAATTCTACCAGACCTTCAAAGAAGATCTGATAACAATATTCCTCATACTATTCCCTAAGATAGAAACAAAAGGAACACTACCTAACTTGTTCTATGAAGCCACAATTACTCTGATACATAAACCACACTAGACCCAACCAAAAAATAGAACTTCAGACCAATCTTGCTTATGAATATCGATGTAAAAATACTCAATAAAATTCTTGCATGCCGAATCCAAGAACACATTAAAACCATCATTCACCACAATCAAGTAGGTTCATCTCAGGGATACAAGTTTGGGTCTATATATGAAAATACATTAATGAATCCATTATATAAACAAACTCAAAGAAAAAAATCACATGATCATCTCCTGAGATGCAGGAAAAGTATTTGAGAAATTACAACACCCCTTCATGTTAAAAGTATTGGAGAGATCATGAATTCAAGGCCCAAACCTAAATATAATAAAAGCAATATACGGCAAACCAACAGCCAATATCAAATTAAATGGAGAGATATTTGAAGCAATCACACTAAAATTGTAGATAAAACAAGGATGCCCAATCTCCCCATATCTACTCAATATAGTACTCGAAGTGCCAGCTAGAACAATAAGACTACAAAAAGAGATCAAGGGGATACAAATTGGTAAAGAAGCCATAAAGGTATCACTATTTGCAGAGGATATGATAGTATATAAAGCAACCCTAAAAACTATACCAGAGAATTTCACGAACATATAAACAACTTCAGCAAAGTGGCCGGATGTAAAATTAACTCAAATGAATCAGTAGCCTTCTTTTATACAAAGGATAAAAAGGCTAAGAAAGAAATTAGGGAAAAAAAACTCTCTTCACAGTAGACACAAATAATATAAAATATCTTGGGGTAGCTATAACCAAACGAGTTAAAAATTTATATGACAACAATTTCAAGTATCTCAAAAAAGAAATTGAAGATCTCAGAAAATGGAGAGATCTCCCATGCTCATAGATTGGGAGAATTAATATATTAAAAATGGCCATCCCGCTGGGCATGGTGGCGCATGCCTTTAATCCCAGCACTCGGGAGGCAGAGGCAGGCAGATTTCTGAGTTTGAGGCCAGCCTAGTCTACAAATTGAGTTCCAGGACAGCCAGGGCTACACAGAGAAACCCTGTCTCAAAAAAACAAAACAAAACAAAACAAAACAAAACAAAACAAAACAACAACAACAAAAGCTATCCTATCAAAGGTTATGTACAGATTCAATGCAATTCCCATCAAAATGCCAACACAATTCTTCAAAGACATGGAAAGTGCAATTCCCCAATTCATCTATAAAGGGAAAAAAAAAAACAGAATAGTGAAAACAATACTGAACAATAAAAGAACAGCTGGGAGAATCACCAGTCCTGAACTCAAGCTTTACTAGAGAGCAATAGTGATAAAAAACAAAACAAAACAAAACAAAACAAAAAAAACAAAAAACAAAAAAACAAAAACAAACAAACAAACAAACAAACAAACAAGCCGGGCAGTGGTGGCACAAGCCTTTAATCCCAGCACTCGGGAGGCAGAGACAGACGAATTTCTGAGTTTGAGGCCAGTCTGGTCTACAAAGTGAGTTCCAGGACAGCCAACACTATACAGAGAAACCCTGTCTCGAAAAACCAAAAACCAAACCAAACCAAAACAAACAAACAAACAAAAAAACAAAAACAACAAAACTGCATAGTATTGGTACAGAGACAGATATGTTGATCAATGCAATAGAACTGAAGAACCAGAAATAAAACCACACACTTACTGGAAATTCATCTTTGAACGAGAAGCCAAACATGTACAATGACAAAAAAGAAGCATCTTCAAGAAATGGTGCTGGTCTAACTGGCTGTCTGTATGTAGAAAAATGAAAATAGTCCCATATTTGTCCCCTTGCCCAAAGCTCAAGTCCAAGTGAATCAAGGACCTCAACATAAAACCAGATACACTGAATATAATAGAAGAGAAAGTGGAAAAGAGCCTTGAACTCATTGGCACACGGGGACATTTCCTAAACACAACTCCAATGGCTCAGGCTCTAAAATCAAGAATTGATAAATGGGACCTCATGAAACTGGAAAGTTTCTGTGAGGCAAAAGACTTAGCCAATAAGACAAATCGGCAACCTGCAGACTGGGAAGATATCTTCACTAACTCAAGAGTTCTTCAGGTTCTGCGGAGTATGGGAAATGTTGAACCTGAAGAATTCTGTCTATTCAGCAGAAGAGTGCTGAGCCAACAGTATTACATAGTAAAGACAGTTTGTCTAGTAAAATACAAGGAACAAACAGACATCTTTTTCATGTTCAGAAAATAGGACACTCTAGGTAAACAAAGACATCTTTGAATTTAAATATGGTCTTTATACACAAACATAGGCATGACCATTTGGTTTAGAGTTTAAGCAAAATGTGGTTTCTTTACAATATTTCTCATTGTCCTCCAGATGATATTTCATAAAGGGAAAGCCCTACCAAATATTTAATAATGGTATATAATATCCAATATGCATAACACTAGAACCTAAAACGAAGATGTCTATGT
Organism: Mus musculus; assembly: GCF_000001635.26. Lineage (NCBI taxonomy): Eukaryota > Metazoa > Chordata > Mammalia > Rodentia > Muridae > Mus > Mus musculus. The sequence continues at coordinate 63,211,739 of NC_000078.6, forward strand.
GTTCCAAAATAACACAGCCACAAGTAAATAAAACCTGAAAATAGATACACACTGCAACTCAGGGAATATGTCTGGTAAGGATATCTGAAGATTAATGAGGCTTATGTAATCTGGTTAAGGAAAAAGAAATTTGAAACTATCACACCTTAGATTTCAATGTTTAAACATAAAAAAAAATTGACTACCTCTTATGAAGAGTATACCTTCCAAAATCTCAGGTACAATTGTATTAAGTAACTTAAGAACACACTTCTTCACAGTAGAAAAAGGAAATATTTCCATAAAATTTGTTTTTTTTAATATTTAATATATAATATCCATTGTTCCTCAGGTTTATCTTGCTGGTTCTGAGAGGGGTGAATTAATATCCAGGATCCTCCATTTTAAGATTTAGGATTACAGAATACTTCAATTGTGGCTGAAGTACACCATAATATATATAAGGATTTTTGTACAATAAATACAAATAAGAAGAATGAGGATACAAGTTTATGATGATAATTTTTTTATGGGAATTAAATCTTAAAGTACTTCAATTTTGTTTCCAGACACACACACACACACACACACACACACACACACACACACACAGAGAGAGAGAGAGAGAGAGAGAGAGAGAGAGAGAGAGAGAGAGAGAGAGAGAGAGAGAGAGGAGATTTTTAAAAACACTATTAAATGAAGAAAAGAAAGGGATATATAAAGAAGTTCAGAAAGTGGCATGAATTTATGAAATTGTAGTTGTCAAATAACAATTTGAAGTTGCCAGGCATCAGTCTTAGATGACCACACATGTTGGGCAAATGCCTGATGCGATTTTCCCAGGGGGCAGTGTTTCAAGCTTTTTCAGCTGTAGAGAAAACCATCACCAAAGTGTGAAAGAAAAAAAAAATGACCCTTTAATTAACACTTTGTAGATATATAATGATTGGTAAAGTATCACACTATCAAGAAATGTTACTATGTAAAATAACTTTACATATTTTCATTTAGAAAAGTGTAGAACTTACAAAGAATTTCACTTCCCTTTAATAAAAGACACACTCTTTCTTCCATGAACTTTTAAATCACAGACTTGATAGTACAGGACTCCAGTAAAGAAATTGAAAGGCATTTTTACTTTCTCTGTGATGTTCTCTGTTCTTTTCACAAAGTCAAAATTATATTAGGGTTTATATAATTTTTTCCTATCATAAAATCTGAACCAGGAGAAATATAATAGAATTTGCAGCTTTATAACAGAGGTAATATTTTGAACTGTCTTTATCACTGGGGAAATATTACTTATTTAAGATAATAATTCTTTTGTTTCCTAGCCCAGTAGCTAAATGCAATACTATTTATGGGCAGTTAGTTTTCTCTGATGTTATATATCATAATTATTATTTCACTTACCTAAACATTGTAAATACAATATGTATTTAGTGCATAGCACATGTCTTTTATATCTCATACTTTAATTAGTTTATAACTATACAATTATTTAAAATATTTGATAATACAAAGAAATTCAAAATACTAGCATGTATGTACATATTTTGTTATCATTATTCAATAATTTTTAAACATGTATAAACATATCTGCAACATTATAAATATCAGTGTAGATTGCAGTAATATAGCTTTTTATCAGATGTATATGAATATTTTATACATATAACTGAAAATTTTCTGGAGAATTCTCAAGCAGGTTTCTTTCTAGAATGAGATTTTAAAGCTCTTTAGTTTAGAATGAATCTCAAAATTAATAGTTGCTAATTACCTGACTAAATACCTAGAAATAATTACTTTTCTTCATAGGTTTGTAAGTTACCAAATATCAAACTAAATGTCCCTCTGTATGCTAAAAAGTCTGCATTAAAATGATGAATGAATTGTGATTTTAAATCCATTCTCTGCTTTAACAAGTGTAGAAACCTTGAAAATTTCTCAGAACTCGACATAAAAAAAATTAAAAGACAGGAAAGGCTTATTATTTTACATTTCTTCAAACCACTGCAATGACAAAGATCATGTATATATATTTACAAAGATAAATACATGGTAGGTAGATGTATATATATGACTGTGAATTAGCAATTTGAATAATACTTGTCTTTTAAAGGGTACATAAATAAAACTAATTTTTCCATACTAGGTACACAGTTTTAATAAACGTAACTACTGCTTTTCTAAACAAATTTGATTAAATTGAAAGTATTGATGAATGACAGTAAGTGACTGAAGATGCTACACACTAAAGGTAACATACAGGACTAGAGAAATCACCCATAATTTACATGCCCCTACTGTTCTTCAGAGAAACCAAGTCCATTAACATCCAAGTTAGAGTTGCTCAAAAGTACCTGTAACTCCAGCTCCAAGAGCTCTGCTATTTATTTCTGACATCCGAAGTCACTTGCACATATGCCATAAATATTCTCTCTCTCTCCCTCCTCTCCCCCTTCCTCTCCCTCCCTCTCACCCTTCCTTTCCTCTTCCTCTCTTACACACACAAACTAAAATAATACTACCATCGATAATAATGAAGTCTTTTTAAAGAACATATACAAAATGGAGCAGCTTCATGAGAGGTATTGTGTGACATTATCATAGTTACCAGAAAACACAATGAGGTGTTTCTGTACATCTCTTATAATGGATATTTTAAATATCAAAGTCTAATAAATGTTGAGGAAGATTAGGGGTAAACACATGTTTATACACTATGGGTTAGAATACAAGTTGTTACAATTATGGAAATCAGCAAGAAGTTTTTCAAAAAAGTTTAGTTAAAACCTGATAGAGTGCCACATGAGTGGGTGAAGAAAATGGGGTATACCTATGCAAAGATTATTCATCAACTTTAAAAAAGGAAAGACTGAAGGTTGAGACAACAGAGTTGACTTCACTATCTAAAATGAAATAAGTTATATGTGGAGGTAAATAACACATGGCCTGTAACCCAAATGTAAACCATGGGGAAAGAAACAGGGTAGTTTTTCTAGGATCATCAATTGAGTTAGAGTCATTAATGAAAATGGGATATATTTGACTAATGTATCCATTTCTTCTTTTTTATCTTTTATGTCTGAGATTCTCTCTTCCATCTCTTGTATTTTGTTGTTGATGATTGTGTCTGTAGTTGCTGTTCTCCTTCCTAGGTTTTCCATCTCCAGGGTTACCTCCATTTGTGTTTTCTTTATTGCTTCTATTTTCATTTTCAGGTCTTGAACAGTTTTATTAATTTCCTTCAACTGATTGATTACATTTTCCTGTATTTCTTTAAGGGATTTATTTGTTTCCTCTTTAAAGACCTACCATCTTCGTAAGATGAAATTTAAGGACTTAGTCTTCCTCTGCAGGTGTGTTAGAATAACCAGGGCTTACTGCCATGGGAGAGCTGGATTTTGATGGTGCCATATTGCGCTGGCCTTTGTTGATTTTGTTCTTCTGCTTACCTTTAGCCATCTGTTTGTTTCTGGTGCTGACTGGTCTTGTAGTACCTAGGAATATCACGTCTCTAGGACTGGTTGTCCCATGTGGCAGCAGGCCTCATGGGAGGTAGGACAAGCTGTGGCCGTGGGAGTAGAGTGCAGATCTCCAACTGAAAGTAGAGGTGTGGACAGAAAAATGGAGCTCAGAAAGGAAAGTGCATGCCTCAAGGCTATTGGACTTTCAGGAACCCAGCAGGCTGAGAATTGAGACATGGTTGTCTCACTTGGTTTTTCTGGGTGGGAGCAAGCCTCTCGGTAGAGCTGTGGGCTCAGGTTTGGAGTGCAGATCTGCAATTACAGCTAGAGTTGTTGATGGTATTGTTGTTTGCTTGTTTTGTTTTGTTTTGGTTTGGTTTGGGTTTTTTTTTTTTTTTCTCGTTTTAAAGGGTTCCTCTGTGTAGCCCTCACTGTCCTGGACCTACCTGTGTAGACCAGGCTAGCCTTAAATTTAAGCAATCTCCTTACCTTGGGATTAAAGTCATGTGCCACAATGGGATATAAACAGATTTATATCACAATCTTGCTAAAGGGATACACAAAATGCTTATAAAGTAGGGATGACCTGCTAATCTGTATGAAGCAGGGCTGGATAAATGATGTCATGGAAAGTGCTCAGTTTGTTTTTGTTTCTGTTGTTTTGTTTTGATTGTTTTTTTTTTTTTTTCTGTCTTGCCACAATCATTCTGGTGTGAGAAAGCTTCCTGTGACTTTTCACCTCATTATTTTTTCCATAAATGCCAAGGAAAGGGAAGTTTAGAGGTAAAGGTAGGATCACCATGGATAAGAGACTTTGAGCGATCAGCAATGTGAGAAACACATCTCCGCTTCACAAGCATCGGATCATTTTCATGGCTACCACAGCCATCTACTGAGCAAAGAAACATCTCAGACACATGAACTTCACTTCATGTATTCAGCGTGTGAACATGGCTGAGTGTCTCCTTCAATACTTAATTTTAGTATTTACCTTTTACTAAGTGTGTTTCCAATGTATACTTCACATGTACATAGGAATTAAGTAAAATAAAGTATCTTTAAAAGTTTAGAGGGTTGTATTGAAATTATATCTATCAGTAAACCATTAGAATTATTCCTCAAATATATAATTTTAGAAACCTACAAAACATGAAAAATAGCAGAGGGAAGAAATGTAAATGAGGAGGAAGGGTACATTCAAGTTTTTACAGATAAAACTATAACGTTTTTGATGTGATCAATATTTGATTTCTAATGATCTTCCACAGTATTTCCAGGCATTCATTAAATGCAATGCACTGTGAAAAGATTTTGCACTTAACTAGTTAGATTAGGGTAATAATTATATGTCAAGTCGATAAGCTCTTGAGTAATGGAGGGGATGAAGAGGATAGATCAAATCAAATTTGAAGACTAACAACATCACATGAATTTAAATGAGGCTCAGACACTGTAATGAGTGAATCAAGATTTCAAATTTCCAAATGTTAGAAAAATACCATAGTATTGTTTATTTTCATGAGCAATTTATTTTTACAAGTTATATATAAACGCATGCTGAAAATCCAATTAGCAGCAATAATGATCATTCAAGAAAAGTCACAATTGCAACTACATTTGTTATTACTAAATACTGTTTGTAAACTGTATTTCAAGGCTAGAATGAAAAAGTTCTATAACCACAAGGTCAATAGGCCATTATTTATATATAGTATTAGAATGCTAACTTCATAAATATAGATGGAGAAGCAGAATGCTTGTATTTTCATTATCGAGTTTTAATAATGTTTGCCTTCCTTTAATAAAGTTTTTATTGAATTTTTTCAACTTGTTTTCCCACCTATCATTCTTAATGATGAGAAATGATTGCCTAATGAATTAATATAGGTCTTCAGGTAAGGTAAACCAAGATAATATTGCAGTCATATTACTCTGGCATATTATACATTTACTAAGCATTTACTAGGAGACAAGTAGTAAAATTCTTAAAGAAATTTCCACATTAACCTTGATCAATCCCAGGTAAAAGTTCCTTCAAGTGTTTGCACAACTTCTAGAGTTAATCACTATTCAAACCTAGAATTTCATGGCATAGTTCAAGAACTTTCCAAAAAAGAATCAGGCATCAGACAGATGAGCAGTAAACAAAACAAAACAAAACAAAACAAAACAAAACAAAACAAAACTCACTGTTTTTTTCATCTGAAGTTCTCTAATTCATAATTTTTTGATATTATTATTTTCATATTTGAAGTAATTTTCATGAACCCTTCAGGAAAACCAAAACACTCAGGTTCTTAGTAAAATATTTATATTTTGCATTTTTGCTATTGAACTGTATGTTATTTAAAGGGTTTAGACATTAACTGCTACTTCAAATATTTGATCAATCTTCTTTTTATGTCACTACCTGTTTGTAAGATACAATATTAGTTGTCTAATTTTCATTTTGTTATCTAATCTTTTAGTGGGACAACAAACAAATAATTTCAAAGTAAAAACAGAATTATTTTTGTAATTACAATATTATTAATTCTATGAGTATGTTAGATATGCACTGATGTATTCTTGGTCATATTCACTTTCTACTATGCTATTTAACTACTTCCAGAACCACCCCATCTCTCCCCATAATTTGATTTCCTTATTCTTTGATTTCTCATTTGAAATAATTCTGTGAAAATTTCATACAATGTATTTGAATCATAATAAACTCCCTTCCTGAAGTGTTCTGATACCCTACTTTCCTCCTTATCCAAATAAGGGTAGTTATTTTTACTCTTTGAAAATTTTGTACACACGTACAAAATATCTTTATCTTACTGATTACCCAGTCCTACCCTTGAAATCCTCCAGGCAAATCCAAAACACAAGTCTTTCTCAACTTGATGGCCCTTTCTACATGCACTATGCTCTTGCTGTGGAGCCATTTGCAGTTGCTATATTTTGGTGAATCCAGATTTATCTCTAGTTCCCAGATGCCCCCAGTGAATAGTACCACCTTCTACTATATCTTGGCAGCACTAACTGGCCTCAGAGTAGATTTTTTTTTAAATCACATTGACTTTCCACAATGTTTGAGTCTAAAGAATGTGTAGTTTCAAGTCTATCATTAGGTACTCATTCAGCAAATATGATTGATTTCCATGGATGATACAGTGTAAAAGTTCCGATTCGTGTTTTTTGCGTGTATACTTCATTTTCCCATGATGTTCATTCAGATAATCATTTTACCATATTTACTCAGCTTTTGTTTCTAGGTTCTCTATTCTTTTCTATCATTCTCTCTGCCCAGTTTCTAACTAACACTCTTCTGTGTAAATATGTGTTTTCAATGTATATGAGCATTTTATTACTAGTTTAAATGCAGATATAACATTATGAAAATAGAATCAGTTTTAAACTGGTCCTTGTGGACTTTCTAATGGGAAACCTTTTTCTTTATAAGATATTGATGAGAGTTTGGTTTTGTAGCCTAAGAGATATACTCTATATATCTCTATAACATTACATGGGTTAGATATCTTTTATTGAGTAGAAAGAATTCCACCTAGAGGAAATGTTATAAGACTCAAGAGTCCCCTCCTCATATGTGATAAGATCTCAGTCATTGCTGGAAGGGAAGAAATCCTTTTTTCAGAGCTTTCTGCAAATTTCACAGCAAGATCCAAGGATGGGCTTTCTAGAATCATCATAGCTCTGTGGGTGCACTTTTCAGCACTGCAACATCTTGATGCTATCCATGCTTTTGTACATAAGCTCTCTCCCTTGTTCCCATAAGTATCCCCAATATACTTAGTTGTCCATGTCATACCGATCATCCTAATTTTTTAATCACAAAAATTATGATGGTAACATAATTATTGATATAGTTATGATTATATAACTATAACTTGATTATAGTTATGTTACTGCTATGGTTTTATTAGGCTTATGTTGTTTTACATATAAAGTGTACCTGAAATATTATTTTGAGTCCCTGGTCTACAACTGGTCTTGCTTTGGGAGAACATAACTAGGGAGACTTAGGTGAACAAGATAGGTTATAGGGCTCTCTTATATGTCCCTTGTCCTGGTTTACTGATATCTGGAGTTGAATGGATTTCCCAACTACTGATTGTCATGCTGTTCTTTCCATCTGCATGGAAGCCAGTAACTATGAACTGAAGGATTTATAATTGTTCATCAAAAGAGTCCTTCTATTTCTTCCAGATATTTTAGTCACAGTTACACAGAGGTTCCTAATGCAAATGAAAAATTGAAAGAATTTTCTTTATGAAAGATGGCATTCTTACTCCGTAAAGACCCATGAATGTTTCTTTAGTCCTTCAAAAAGCATGCAACTATGATTTGTTCACAATTGGTATTTCCAAACCATGTATTATATTATTTAAAAATTACCTTATTTTTTATGCTATTATTTCTTCTATACATAAAAACCATGAAGAAAGTAGATTTTCTTTGAACTTATATTAAAAATTTTTAAAGATGTGCATGATATATTTTTCAAACTGCAAGTGCCTAATGATCTGCAGAATATTAATTTAGGACCCATCTGAAACCATCACTGGTATTTTAAGCTTTTGTAAGTTAGAGAAAATATTGGGAAAGAAGCAGCTATTTTCATCTTTTATACCAGACTGAGAAAAGAACCAGAGAATGAATAGTTTCCTATAATAGGAATTTTATGCCAGTGTGACTGCACTGAAGGAATCACACTGCAGGAGGAAAGTAAAAAGAAATGTACACCTAATAAATAACACTTCCTTTATAGGTTTGCATAATTAGATCGACTACCACAGGGAGAAAAATAACTTTGCAAAAGTATTCAATTCTTGCTAATAGGACAGCAAGATACCCACTAAATTGCCCTAGATACCTGTGCCCCCAGGGTTATATCTTACTGATTCCTAATTAGTTCTAAGTAATTCTCTTTCTCTTAAGTGGGAATCAAAAAGAAACAAACATCACAAGTACAAGATGTGTTGTGCTCCATCAGTGCCATCTCCATCATATGAACCATCCTCATTTTACAACACTACTGTAATTTGTTATACACATGAAAGAATCAGGACCATAGCGATTCTGTTGAGAGGCAGAAAGCATGGTTAGCACATGTACAGGCCTGCTCCCATCCACAGAACATTCACAGAAATACACGAGTGATCTAGGTAAATGAGTATGTCTTCTTTATTCATGTAGCTCTCCCCTTCTAACCATGTAGAAATGATCCATTAAAAGTAAAAAAGGAGGAGTCAGATAAATGATTAATTCCCAGATAAGAAAACACTCTCAATTGGTGCACTTCAATCAAAATGCACTGCAATGCTCAGTGTTGGGATAACATCGAATTTGCTCTCTTCCAGGAGCAGCTAAAATACATGAGGATTTAGTGAGAACAAAGAGCAAGCTGTAGTCTCTATTTTTGAGAGCAAGAGGCAGACGGTGGATAAATGAGGGATAAGGAAATTCTCATCTATGAAATAGGCTGATCGGCACATGATGCTCAGTGTCAATCTGCTGTATGCTTTAGATAAGGTGGGGGGAGACGTCCCGCTAAGCTGACTCACATCCTACAGCAGAGAGAAACTTGTGCACACACACACACACACACACACACACACACACACACACACACACACACAGACTCACACATACACAGAGAGGAGGACAAAATATTTCCCTGCATTTTTTTCCAGGGATAAAAAGTTAAATACTAGAGAATAAGCAAGCATTATTAGTAGGAAAATTGAAGTTACTGAATTCATTCCAGTTATCATTGATCCTTGTAAGTCTAGATTTGTGGAATTATTGCATATCTCTCAATAACATTATAATTCCATGTAACAAAGTTAACAACACCAATTTCTGTGTGTGTGTGTGTCTGTTTTTATGTGTCTGTATGTGTGTGTATGTGTGTGTATATGTGTGTGTATGTGTGTGTGAGTGTGTGTATATATATGTGTGTGTATGTGTGAATGTGTGTATGTGTGTGACTTTGTGTGTATGTGTGAGTGTGTGTGTGTGTGTGTGTGTGTGTGTGTGTGTGTGTAACACACAGATTATAAATGGGCTCTAAGCTGTCCTACTGTACACCTATTCTGGGATCTAACCTTATAATCTCTCATTTTCTAAGCCAAGAGTATTTGAAATAGAAACTGTCCTATTCCCTCTTGATATACCTTAACATTTGATGAGAGGAAAACATTAATGGTCCTTTTGAGGACTAGTACATACTTAGTAGTGTACACAGACACAATCTTAAAACCAAAAGATTAATATTTTGTTTGTTTCTGGATTTGTTTGAGAGATAATTGTCTCTGTAGTCTATCCTTTCATTATATTCTGATGCTCTGGCTTCAGCTCTAATAAGGCTGAGGTTAGGGCATGTTCTATTATATCTGACATTATCACTTGTTGTCTATGTATAGTGAGTCATAGTAGCACCACAGCTAAGAATGGTACCTCTAATCTCTATTGATCAAGAAAAAAGATTAAATAACAAAAGGAGGAATAGGCAGGCCACAAAGCAATAGTTAGAATAGTACTGGGAAACACCAACTCCACATTCCACAGAGGCAAAGCCTGTTAGAAGAAGTTTGCAGGTTAATGTTAAACTATATGAAGACAATTCTCAGTTTCCAAGTTGCCTATATCTGGAATGAATTATAATCAAGAAATGGAGAGCACATTTGTCATCCAGATATTGAGGCTGGAAGACACAGGCTTTAGATTCTGCTCTTAGAGCATAGTAGCCATGAAAAGCATAGGCCAAGACAAGGTGGTAAAGACCTTCAACGCCCCAAGACAGAGGCAAAGAGATCTTTGTATTCAGGGCTAGCCTGGGACAGAGCACATTCCAGGTAAAGAGCTTAGGTCCAGGCATGATGGTACTCATCTTTAATCTGGGCCCTACCTTCTGCTACCTCTATAGGGACAAGGGAATGCATTCTTGCACTTACTTGCTAGCACATCTATTGGAACCTACCTCTTCAAGATACCAGTACATACAGAAGACAAGTTGAAACACCTAGCCTCATGGTACTGAGCAACTACTCGATTCTTGGACTTCCTATTCATAGCTGCCCATTGTTAGCTTAGTTGGACTGCAGACTATAAATCATTTTGATAAGATAATTTCCCTTAATATATAGATATGCCATATTCTTTTAAAATATGTCTTAAATACTTATTATTTATTTACTTATTTATTTAACTGGATATTTTACTTATTTACATTTCCCATTATATTCACTATCCTGGTTTACCCTCCAGAAACTCCCTTCCCCCTGATTCTATGATAATACTTCCCCTCACTCCTGCCTCATTGCCCTGGCATTCCCCTACAATGTAGCATCGAACCTTCACAGGTCCAAGGGACTATACTCTTGAGAACCCTGACTAATACAAACTCCATGAAGACATATGAAAGGTATACTAATTTAAGAATGCAGGATATTTGATGCTTTAGTTACTTTTGAATGTCTACCCAGGGGCCTTGGTTGTTATTCAATAATGAACCTGTACCTCAGAGCACCATTCTCTTCAATATTTCCAATTTATATGCCTTACAGCTATTTTTAATATATACATTTTAATTAGGTATTTTCTTCATTTACATTTCAAATGCTATCCCAAAAGTCCCCCATACCCTCCCCACCCCACTCCCCTACACACCCACTCCCACTTCTTGGCCCTGGCGTTCCCCTGTACTGGGCCATATAAAGTTTGCAATACCAAGGGGCCTCTCTTACCAAAGATGGCCGACTAAGCCATCTTCTGCTTCATATGCAGCTAGAGACATGATCTCTGGGGTTGGGGTGGGGGTACTGGTTAGTTCATATTGTTGTTCCATTTGTAGGGTTGCAGACCCCTTTAGCTCCTTGAGTACTTTCTCTCGCTCCTCCATTGGGGACCCTGTGATCCATCCAATAGCTGACTGTGAGCATCCACTTCTGTGTTTGCCAGGCACTGGCATTGCCTCACACAAGACAGCTATATCAGGGTCCTTGCAGAAAAATCTTGCTGGCATAAGCAATGGTGTCTGCGTTTGGAGGCTGATTATGGGATGGATCCCCGGGTGCGGTGGTCTCTAGAGGTTCCATACTTTCGTCTCAGCACCAAACTTTGTCTCTGTAACTCTTTCCATGGGTGTTTTGTTCCCAATTCTAAGGAGGGGCAAAGTGAACACACTTTGGTCTTAGTTCTTCTTGAGTTTCATGTGTTTGGGCAACTTGTAACTTGGGTATTCTAAGTTTCTGGGCTAATATCCACTTATCAGTGAGTACATATCGTGTGAGGTTTTTTTTGGTTTTTTTTGTTTTTTTTTTTTTTTAGGTATTTTCCTCCTTTACATTTCCAATGCTATCCCAAAAGTCCCCCATACCCTCCCCTCCATCCCCCTACCCACCCACTCCCACTTTTTGGCCCTGGCGTTCCCCTGTACTGGGGCATATAAAGTTTGCAAGTCCAATGGGCCTCTCTTTCCAGTGATGGCCGACTAGGCCATCTTTTGATACATAAGCAGCTAGAGTCAAGAGCTCTGGGGTACTGGTTAGTTCATAATGATGTTCCACTTATAGGGTTGCAGATCCCTTTAGCTCCTTGGGTATTTTCTCTAGCTCCTCCATTGGGGGTCCTGTGATCCGTCCAATAGCTGAATGTGAGCATCCACTTATGTGTTTGCTAGGCCCCGGCGTATTCTCACTAGAGACTGTTATATTAGGGTCCTATCAGCACAATCTTCCTAGTGTATGCAATGGTGTCAGCGTTTGGAGGCTGATTATGGGATGGATCCCTGGATATGGCAGTCTCTAGATGGTTCATCCTTTTGTCTCAGCTCCAAACTTTGTCTCTGTAACTCCTTCCATGGGTGTTTTGTTCCCAATTCTAAGAAGGGGCAAAAGTGTCCACACTTTGCTCTTTGTTCTATACCCAAGATATAAGTTACAATTTGCAAAACTCATGTGAGTTCTTTTGTGATTGGGTTACCTCACTCAGGATGATAGCCTCCAGGTCCATCCATTTGCCTATGAATTTCATAAATTCATTTTTTTAATAGCTGAGTAGTACTCCATTGTGTAAATGTACCACATTTTCAGTATCCATTCCTCTGTTGAGGGACATCTGGGTTCTTTCCAGCTTCTGGCTATTATAAATAAGGCTGCTATGTACATAGTGGAGCATGTGTCCTTCTTACCAGTTGGAACATTTTCTAGATATATGCCCAGGAGAGGTATTGCGGGATCCTCTGGTAGTACTATGTCCAATTTTCTGAGGAACTGCCAGACTGATTTCCAGAGTGGTTGTAAAAGCTTGCAATCCCACCAACAATGGAGGAGTATTCCTCTTTCTCCACATCCTCGCCAGCATCTGCTGTCACCTGAATTTTTGAACTTATCCATTCAGACTAGTGTGAGGTGGAATCTCAGGGTTGTTTTGATTTGCATTTCCCTGATGATTAAGGATGTTGAACATTTTTTCTGGTACTTCTCAGCCATTCGGTAATCCTCAGGTGAGAATTCTTTGTGTAGCTCTGAGCCCCATTTTTTAATGGAGTTATTTGATTTTCTGGAGTCCACCTTCTTGAGTTCTTTATATATATTGGACATTAGTTCCCTATCTGATTTAGGATAGGTAAAGATCCTTTCCCAATCTGTTGGTGGCCTTTTTGTCTTATTGATGGTGTCTTTTGCCTTACAGAAGCTCTGCAATTTTATGAGGTCCCATGCCTTACACCTATTTAACAACATTTTCTTAGAATGCAATTTTTAAAAATTATTTTATTCTACATGTGTTATTTATTTATTTATTTATTTATTAATCTTTTCTTTTACACTCCAGATTTTATCCCCCTCCCAGTCTACTCTCTGACTGTTCCACATCCCATAACACCTCTCTGCCCCCTGTCTGTACAAGGATGTCCCCATCACCCAACCCCCATCCTATTAGACCTCACCACTCCCTGGGGCCTCAAGTCATTAGAGGGTTAAGTGCATCTTCTCTGACTGAGCCAAAAACAGACAGTCCCCTGCTGCATATGTGTTGGGGGCTTCATATCAGCTGGTGTATGGGGCCTGGTTGGTGATCCAGTATCTGAGAGATCTCAGGGGTCCAGGTTACTTGAGATTGCTGGTCCTCCTACAATGCCACCCTCCTCCTCGGCTTCATCCAGCTTTTTCTAATTCAGCCACAGGGGTCACTAGCTTCTATCTATTGGTTGGGTGCAAATATTTGCATCTGACTCTTTCAGCTACTTGTTGGGTCTTTTATGGGACAGTCACGATAGGCTCCTCTTTTCTGAGTACCACATAGCCTCAGTAACCGTCTCAGGCCTTGCAACCTCCGCTTGATTCCATTTTGGGCCTGTGGCTGGACCTGCTTTTCTTCAGGATCCTCTCCATTTCCATCCCTTCAGTTCTTTAAGACAGGAACAAATACAGGTCAGAAATTTTGACTGTAGGATGGCAACCCCATCCCTCACTTGCGGTCCTGTCTTTCTGCTATAGGTAGCCTCTACATGTTCCCTCCCCTGACTGTAGGCCATTTCATCTAAGGTCCTTCCCTTTGAGTCCTGAGAGTCTCTCACCTTCTGGTTCTCTGGTATATTCTGGATCCTCTGCCTCCACTTCCTACCTCCAGAGTTTGCCTGTTTCCATTCTTTCTGCTGGTCCTTGTGGCTTCATTCCTTTTCCCCCACTCAATACCTACCTGATTGTATTCCCCTTCTCCCCTCCCTATCCCCTTTCTCACCCTGGCCCCTCCCCCTCTCTCTCCTCCTGTAGTGCTTTTCTTCTCATTCTCAATTGAGATTGAGGCATCCTCACTTGGGTCTTTCAGATTGTTAACATTCTTGATTCCTGTCAGTTGTGTTGTGGGTATTCTGCACTTTTTTTGACTAATATCCACTTATTAGTGAGTATATACCATGCATGTCCTTTTGGGTCAGGATGATATTTTTTAGTTCCATTTATTTGCCTGCAAAACTGAGGATATCCTCGTTCTGAATATTTGTGTAGTATTCCATTGTGTAAATGAACCACATTTTCTGTATCCATTCTTCTGTTGTGGGATATCTGAGTTGTTTGCAGCTTCTGGCTATCACAAACAAGGTCAATATGAACATAGTGGAACATGTGCCCCTGTGGCATGGTGAGGCAACTTTGGGGTATATGCCCAAGAATGGTATAACTGGATCTTCAGGTAGCTCTATTTCCAATTTTCTGAGGAATTTCCACAATGATTTCCAGAGTCATTGTACCAGTTTGCAATACCAGGAGCAATGGAGGAAGGTTCCTCCTTCTTCACATCCTTGCTAGTATCTGCTTTAACCTGAGTTTTTGATATTAGCCATTCTGACTGGTTTGAGGTGTAATCTCAAGGTCGTTTTGATTTACATTTAATTGGTATTTCTTTAGCTATTTTGGATTTACTTATTACTAGTACTATTTCAATATTGTACAATCATTTTAAAATCTGTTAAGGTTTTACATAAAACCTCACCTGAGAGTTTCAAAAGGTCTAGCTTATCCCTGGTACCCAAATACATCCCTAGTCAAATTGTAATATATATTTTTTTTATTTTTGATTCTTGCAAAATTTAGGAAAGCATTGAACAGATTACAGTAAAGAGCATTTCAATTAAAAAATGGAGTTCAGGGTTTGCAGAACATTACCTACAATTAGTATGAGTAATGCAATACGTCAAAGACAAGTGAATTATTATACAATCCAAAGCAAGATTTTATATTTTAAATATGTATCCATAACTGTCATTGGATCATATGATACAAATTTTTCTTCTAATATGCACTGTTAATACCGTATTGACACAATTCTAAAACTATAATAATGAGTCTAAACAAAAGCTGTTTTATAAAAGTCATAAGTGAATATTCTTTATACATACATATATAAATTTAAATGTATATATAAACATATAATATAAATTTACATTTAATTTAGAATTTATATGTAATATAATTTATGTATTTACATATTATATAAATATATAAGCAAATTATATTATATATAAATATGTATAATATATAAAGTTTATATTGTATATAAATACATATATATATGTATATATATATATATATATATATATATATATGTTTTGTTATTCTCCTTTATAGTTTCTCTTTTTTGTTGTTTTTACTTTGTTCTCACTTGTCAGAAAAAAAAAAAAACCCACACCCAAATACACACAAGATAGAACCTAACTCTTTCAATCCTCTTGGTAAGGTTTGAAGCCATGGCATAGATTATATTATTGACCTGGCAAATAAAACTGATCTCTTTAGAGTGTAATTTTCAAATGCTTTTGTGAATTGTGAGTTTTCCTAGTGCCTTCAATAAGTATCTTTGCTAAAGAGAGAAAAATTGATTTTCCAATATTTGTCAAGCTAGCTACTCAGAGTCAAGAACCATTTCAAAGAGGCAGTAATGTGAAAAATCTGAAGAGATGTGGGAGAGAGAAGGGCAGCTTATTTCACTTGGGAACTGTTTTCAACAGGATAAGAGGTACATAGAATCACACCTTTGTTAAAGTTTTAAATACTGAGAGAAAAAGTATAAAAGCCAAGCTATGTTTGCTAAAATAAGATTAGAAATTATTCGCCAATGACCTTTGATTCCTTGATGATCAAAAGGAAGTATTAAAAGTACTGCATGAAAATTATAAATTTACAGTTTAGTTATAAATAAATGGATAAAATATTGTTGATGCTTGCAAACTAGAGGCCATGTTATCCATTTCCATTTTGTCATCTAACCTATTTTTTTCTGAATAAATGCATTTTCCCTTTGCGTCTTGGAGTTAGTCAAGACTCAATTTAAATATTTCTAATATCATGTGTAGATATAATTTTAATTTTCCCCTTAAAAATAGTTATCGTCATATAATATTTGTTAAAATATACCAATTGTAAGCATGATAAACATTAAATATAAGTCCAAAAATATCAATATGTTGCTCCTGACTACAAGTAGTCATGCTTATATTTAATTGCAGATTTTGACACATTGTTATAACATGATGACATAAATTTTAAGTGTAAGTGCACAGGATGTCTAATTGTTTCATTAATAATATATACATTCACTGCATATTAAAAAACAATAGTATTATTGTTACTAATGGAGTTAAGATAAAGTCCTCAAATATTCAAAATATCAAACCAATTCATTATCTCAAATGCTGAAGTAATTGTTATACTTTATCTAATAACAGGCAATTTGAGATAGGAAGGAGAAATTAAATTTACTGAACTTCAAAAATGTATACTTGGGATACTATGAATATGTATTGTAATACATGGCCTCCAGTATTCTCATTCTTAAATGATATTGCATTTAATGCAGCAATGAAATTGCGTGAGATGTATATTTGAAGAAAGCACTACCGTGGCTTAAGCAAAAACATTACAAAGGTAAAATTACAGTTAAATTGCTACCAAACAATATATTCTTCTCAAACTAGGAAAGACAAAATCTAACTCAGTGGAGGAAAGCAAGATAGTTAAGTAGGTGAAGGTTCCTGCAATCAAGTAAAATGACCTCAGTTCAAACCCAACAACACATATGGTAAAAAGAAAGAACCTAAGCCTAAACTGTTGTTCTCTAACCTTTGTGTATATGCCATTTCACACAGGAGTACACACACACACACACACACACACACACACACACACACACACACATACACACACACACAAATAGCAATTTGTAAAATTTTTCAAAATAAGTGAAATATCTCTACACTTTAAATTATTAAGCATCAATGAAAGAAATAGAGGGTGATACAAACAAATTTACCCTCAATTGTTTGAAATTAGAACAACAATGCTGTTTCTGTACCACTCAGAGTTGGTTAATCTCAGAGTCCTTTCAACACAGAAATTAGAAATTAAATCCAACAATTTGTTTAAATGTACACACAAATACACACCATCTACAATTGCAAGAATAAAATGGAACTGAAACATTTTTTAAGTATAGTATTAAAATAAAAGACATATGAGCTTACTAGAAAAAAAAATAAAGCATGGGACTTCACAATGTGTCCAAAACAGATGATTTTCAACATATACTTAAAAAAGGATTAAACTTTTAAATAAATGTTTCTGCAGAAATGATTTCCAATTTCTAAAAATGGTGTTTAGCATGGATCATTACAGAATTCACTTTAGAACAGACCAAAAGCCCTTTGAAAATGCATTCCTAATTAAAATGTCATTATAGCTTCCTCCTTTCCTTTCCTGCTCTTCCCATCGAAAGATGATTCAATTACTAGTTGTAATAAAGAATAAATACATATTTTCGAACTTCAAAATATGAGCAATTGTGTTAGGAAAACAGTTTTCCCAACCATTCAACATCTGTGTTCTTTGAGTGACTGACATGTTGTTTCCCTGTGTCCTCCAATCATGTATCTATCCTATTTATCTTGTTCAAATAGAGTGACAACAGATGAGATGGAACTGAATAGTCTGTTAGGAATGCAAAACAGGCATGACAGGTGCCATATGGCTTTTTTAGAATATGGAAACCTTTAATAAATGACCTTGTGTTACAAGCAATTATATAATGAATTAAAGTTAACATACACCGATCTGTTACATCTCTGAACAACAAATAAACTAATAGTACAGGGAAAGAATTAGGAAAAACATTTAAATTAGAAAGAAAAGAAAAATTTGTCATTGAATACCCATATATAGGACAGCAAGGAATCCACAAAGAAACCATGTACAAAAAAAAAAAAAAAAAAAAAAAAAGAAAGAAAGAAAGAAAGAAAGAGGAAAAGAAAAATAAAAAGAAAAGAAGAGAAGAGAAGAGAAAAGAAAAGAAAAGAAGAAAAGAAGAAAAGAAAAGAAAAGAAAAGAAAAGAAAAGAAAAGAAGAGAAAAAAAAAGAAAAAGGCAGCCAGGCGGTGGTGGAGCATGCCTTTAATCTCAGCACTTGGGAGGCAGAGGCAGGTGGATTTCTGTGTTCAAGGTCAGCCTGTTCTACAGAGTGGGTTCCAGGACAGCCAGGGCTACACAGAAAAACCCTATCTGGAAGAAAGAAAGAAAGAAAGAAAGAGAGAGAGAGAGAGAGGGAGGGAGGGAGGGAGGGAGGGAGGGGGGGGGAGGGAGGGAGGGAGGAAGGAAGGAAGGAAGGAAGGAAGGAAGGAAGGAAGGAAGGAAGAAAGAAAGAAAGAAAGAAAGAAAGAAAGAAAGAAAGAAAGAAAGAAAGAAAGAAAGAAAGAGAAAAAGAAAAAAGGCTTTTCTTAAGAATATGTGTAATGTCAATATTTTCTTCTCCTACTCCAGATGTAGTACAACAATTCCTGGTTTGTTGTGTATTGATTAGAACACTTGTCTAGCTCTTACATTTTTGAATTGTGCCCCTTGTTTTCTTGACTCTTTTATCCCTTATGTATTCTAGAACAACAGCACTTCTTCCCTTCTTTATAGTAAAGTGAGATGGCAACAAGTAGATAAATTTCCTCTATTAAATGCATCCATCACTTGATTGCCTAGACCAGAATTTCTCAACTTGTGGGTTGTTACCCTATTGGGGTATCCTGCATATCAGATATTTACATTATGATTCATAACAGACAAAATTATAATTATAAAGTAGCAAGGGAAAGAACTTTATGGTTGGGGGTCATCACAGCATGAAGAACTGAATTAAAGGTTTGCAGCATTAGGAAGGTTGAGAACCAGTGGCCTAGAGTCATTTCCTGACAGACTCTATTACCTAAAACAACCAATGCCATTTGGGTTCCTCTAGTTTGACATATTTTTTTTTCATCTTCTACCCAGAAAATATGTCTGTTTACATGTTTACCATCACTATTAATCTATTCATCGTCTCATAACTCCATGTGAACAGAATTCTAGCCTTGAAACATAAACTAGCCAAGCATGAGTACTCAGTGTGTATTTGTGCAATAACTGATCATGCAAAGGACCTAGACTACCATGTCAGCAGTTGTTCTGTTCTAAGGTAACTAACCATAGTTATACTTACTAGAGTCAGAACCTGTCCAGTTGTAGTAAGTTACCTCTTTTGAAGACAACATCATTGCTCTTCAACTTGTTCATTCCTCTTTAAAAGAACCTTTAACTAATATTCTAGTATTTCCTATTTATTGGCCATAAATGTCTACATATATAAAATGTAGTGATCTCCCAGTTTTATTCATTCTAAATACATGTTGAATTAATTTAAAAAAGGCCCAACAAAAACAGAAAAATAATGTAATTTTGTAACAAGTCCAACTATTCAACTTGAATCCTAGTAGATTTCTGTTACTAAAAGCATCAGTAGTATAAAATTGAAATATTGTTATTTTACATGAAAACATTCTTGATATTATTTAATGAGTAATTCAACAGAATAAAACATATTTGTTTCATTTTATGAAATTGATATCATTTATTACTTAAAATATGAAACTACATTTAGACATATAATCTATTATGTCAGAAATGAAGACACAAAATTCAAAGCAAAATGACAGTGGCAAATTTTTAGTTTTTATATATTTGTAAATGATTCTTGTGCTTATATGATACAATACAAGTCTGAGTTTTAAGGGTCACATAGCTTACATGTATAATTTGATGGCAGTCAATAACCACTGCGAAGAATATTTTCTCTGAAAAAATGGAGGCTGAGCAGGACTTCCACCACTTGAAAATAAGGTTGTGAGGCAATGGGCTATGCACAGACAGGCTGGTCTCCAGTCTAGTTGAGGTCTGAACCCCTGAAGAACCCAATGGGTAGTAATTCCCAC
Source organism: Mus musculus (assembly GCF_000001635.26). Classification (NCBI taxonomy): domain Eukaryota; kingdom Metazoa; phylum Chordata; class Mammalia; order Rodentia; family Muridae; genus Mus; species Mus musculus. The sequence continues at coordinate 63,231,979 of NC_000078.6, forward strand.
CTACATGGGACGGAAGTCATTCCCTCCTGTCTCCTGGATTCCTGGCTCCTATCTAAGTTACCACCCCCACAGCTCCCACAGGAGAGGCTCATGGCTAGCAGTCACATATACTACGTCTCAAGCTTCTGACATTCAGGCTAAACTCTCCTCAGTTACCTTGCAACAACAAGATAAAAGCCCACTCAAAGAAGGGCTGCTTGGCCCTCCTCACTCTCTTACTTCCCTTACTCTCTAACCTCTCTCTCTAAGCTTTCTTTCCTCTCAATCTCACTTTCCCCCTTGTCTCCTCTTGGCCATGGCCTGTCTCTCTCTCTCTTTCCACTTTCTCCCTGCCTTTCTTCTATAAAGCTCCAAAACCATAGACTGTTTCTGTTCATCAAGACCCGCTGTGCTTGGACAATGGAATAGGCTTTCTCTTAAAGAGCAGTGCCTAATCTCCTGTCAGAAGGCCTTCCTGTGCTCCAGCCACAGACCAGACTTAGGACTCTTGCCTGAGTGGGAACCTTTCTCTCTCTGCCCTCTCTCCTGTAACTCTGGGGAAGAGAGTGTTGCCCCAGGTCCCGGGTATCAGGGCTGCCCCTTGACCAGCCCCTGCCGTGTGGGGTCCGTGGCTTTACACAGCCAGAGTGGAAAGCATCTGGCGGTCCTCCCAGGTCCACCTGCCCAGAGCACATGAACTCTGGCCAGATGTGAGGTCTCCCCACCCCCTTCTTCCCCTACACCCACAGCCCCACATAAGTTATTTATGTAAAGAATACAACTAAGGACGGCTGGTAGATGAAATTCCTGACAGTAGGGAAAGGGGACTTATAGAGCCCACCTCCAGCAGGAAGACAGGACATCAAGTGAGGGTTGCCATCCCACAGTCACATCTCTGAACCATAGTTGTTCCTGTCTGAAAGAATTACAGGGATGGAAATGGAGAGGAGCCTGAGGAAAAGAAGGCCAGTGAAAGTCCCAAAATGGGATTCAGCTCAAGGAGATCCCAAGACCTGACACTATTAATGAGGCTATGGAACACTCACAAAAAGGGAGCTATCATGACTGCCCTCCAGAAGACCCAACAAGCAGCTGAAAGAGTCAGATGCATATATTTGCACCTAACCAATGGACAGAAGCAGCTGACCCTGCTGTTGAATTAGAGAAGGCTGAAAGAAGCTGAGGATAAGGGTGATCCTGTAGGAGGGTCAGCAGTCTTAATTAATCTGGACCCCAGAGATCTCTCAAACACTGGACCACCAAACATACAGCATACACCAGCTGATATGAGGCCCCAACACACATACAGCAGAGAACGTCTGGGTCTGTTTTTATTCAAAGATGATGCACCTAATCTTTAAGAGACTGGAGGCCCCAAGAAGTTTAGAGGTCATGTGGAATGGGGTGTAGGGACATCCAGGTGGAGACAGGTGGGTGCGGAGGAAGTATGGGATATGGAGGAGTCAGAGGCTGGATGTGGGAGGAGGAATAAAATATGGAATGAAAGTAAAGTAAATTAATAAAAAGAAAAAAATGAATACAACTAACATTAGCTTTAATGGCAAAAATTTTAATAATCTTTCTGTGATAGAAAATATGTAGAATATAAGATTTTACCATTCTTGCTTAACATATGTAATAGTTTTAGCTATATAAATAAGTTAAGAGCAATAACTAAGGGCACTCATTGGGAAAATACTTGCTGTTTAAGCATAAGGACTGAAACTGGAACCAAAGCACCCATGTAAAACAGGATCCCTCATCTTGATTATATAGTTTCAGTGTTTAGAGCATGTACAGTCAGGATAATTCCCGGGACTTATAAGCCAAACAGTCTATCCAAATGAATGATCTCCAAGTTCTGTGAGAGATATTTTCTAAAAAATTATATAGAGAGATATTGATAGATTAATATATTCAACATGAACCTGCTTCCTCTACACAGATATCCACATCTATACAGGAATATGTTGTAGAGAAATGCAGAAACATCTATAATTAATTAATACAGATTATAAAGATTATGCTTAAGGAAATTCTTCATGGAATAAAATATAATATATTTCTATTAATACAGATGTTGTTTTAACAAAGTTCTTGTCTTCATGGGCTATTGCTATGCAGGCTGGCAAACTAGAAATACTGAGTATATTAGTCAGGGCTCCCTAGAAAAGAGAATTGATAGAATTAATATATGTATGTATACACAAATAATTATTAGCATAAAATCTTTATAATAATTATGGATATTAAATCTACAGTATATTTATATTATTATAATTTATATAACACATGAATATCACATTAATTATATACTCAATATAAATATATATAACAAAATTATAATATTCATGTAAAAATACTAAATATAGTAAGAGTTCATACATAAAATTATATAGTACATTCTATTATACACATACCATATACCACATATATATATATATATATATATATATATATATATATATATATATATATATATATATATATTCATTTTATGAGACTTATTAGGGTGGCTTCCAAGAAGTGGTTCAGGTTGTGTTGTTTAAGCAGTTCTAATCAGCTGCTGAAACTCCAGAAAATTCCTAGAGCTGCTCATGGTCAATCTACCTTTGGAACCTGAAGGAAGTAATTTCTAATACCAGGGAAGGAATTTCTTAGCAATACAGTATGTGAACTTGTATGGGCAAGTAGTAAAGAGTCAAAGCTTCTTTCTTCTCTCTTCTTTGATGTAGGCAACTACCAAAAAGTGTGACCCAAATTTACGGTGGGTTTTCACCTCAAATGATCCTGACTTAGCGATTGTCTTTCTCTCACAAATAATATCGTCCTGAAAATCCTTCACAGGTGTGGCAAGCTCCTTAGATTTTAGTATAGTCTAGATGTAGTAAAGTTGAAGACCAAGATCCTTCGTCACGCAGGGAAACCTTGATAAATTAATTGCACTGAATCTCTGTGGCGTGCTTGTAATTGCATATGATAACATATTTACCTCAAAATAAAGAGTTATTTTCAAACAGTAAAAAAGTAATTAAAATGTATTTCATTTCCTCCTGACCCTGAATCCTGAAATGAGGTTTTGAAAGATTCATATGTCATAATTGACATGATGACTAAAGCTTTCTCACTCATTTTTTATAACTAATTTTACCATAGGTATTATGCCCTATAATTTTCTGAAGGATATTTCTGTGACTTCACGGTGTCCTACCTCTCTGCAAATTGTGCCCAAGCACTGCTCACATGGCACTCAGGAGAGACAGAATGAAGTCCCCGATAAGGGAGGTCCACAGTCTGTGTTCTCCTTTGCCTGGCAGGAAGAGGAAACAACAGAGTCTGAAAGAATTCAGTGGTCCCCAGTCCTCATTCTGTGTACCTGGCCTCCAAATACTGAGTTAGGAAAGCTGTTCACCCTCTTGACACCCCTCCTTCCCCTGTCCACACTTCCCCTCGGGGCAACCACTTTTGAGGCAAGAAGGGGATGGCAGACCAAGGGACAGGCGGAGCCTATTCTGATTGGGAGTGAGTTCCTTTGGACAAGCAGAAGGAAAGAAAGCATGCTTCAAAAGTTTTAGGCATGGCTCTTTAATATGAAGGCTTTCCCATAGGCAATTCTTAATGAAGAGATATGATCCTTGCTTGTTCAGACTGGTTTATTTGATGGATGTCAATGCAAATACTTTATTCTGGGAAAACTAGGAATTAAATAGCTTTTGCAGGAAGGAATGTCCAGAAACGGGAAGCTCATTGGCTGAACACTCTAGATACCTCATTAGTATAGAGAACTCCAAGTGTTTATGCTAAGTGATCCAGTTCCCATGGCCCTCAGAGGGGTGTCTTGGTTATGTGTTCCAGAGCAGGTTGAGGCAAGAAGGAAATGGCTCTTCCCCTGCCTTTCTCAATTCTGAGATTCCAGGGGTTAGACCTCCCTCAGCCTTGTGTCTGTCTGATAAACAATGTCCCACATGCCCTACATTTCTGTTCCTCAAACATCATACAGTTTCACATTTATATTTAGTTCCCAAACTTGTTTTCCTGCAACTGTCTGAGTGATGTAATGCTGAAATGCATTTTGTGCTGAGGTATTAAGAGTTGTTGGTGAAGATCAATACGATTTCTCATTTAACTGATAATGAAAATGACAGTGCATTAATTCTACTGGGCTATGAGTACATTAGTCAAGAATTTAACAAATTCTTTGCACAGGAATGTAGGAAAATTCCAATATTGTAACATAGGTATAAGTTTGAATTCCTTTCCATTGTTGATCAATTTGAAAATATTAATTTCTATTCTACATTGTGTAGAATAGGAAATGAATTCTTTGTTTAAATATACCTTTCTAAACATAGTGTAGCTGTAGAGGTTATTTACTCTTAAAGTATTAAATCTGCTTTAGCTTTTATTGTTAAAATAATTCCATCTTCAGAAATATCAAGATGTTTCTAAAATTGATTTGTCAAGTCCTTAATTGTCTTTGAACATACCCTTAGTTTTATAATTGAAATGTGTTTTTAGCTCATTATGGATCTTTTCACCTACAACCTCAGCATCAGATGAATCACACATAAAACTTTATCTCTTTTATGGGAAATCATAAAATTATCAACATTTCAGGGACTGTTTTATATAGCAATTGCCTTTTGTAGTATTAAAATAAATAGAAAAGGAAATGAATTCTTTCTTTTATTAATGGTTTCTAAACAAAAGAGATAAGCTTTACATCTATGTCTTGTCATAGTTTTAAATTCAAATTTAAAGTTGTTAGATATTTTATCATTTATTTCTGAGATTAATATAATTATAATAATTACATCATTTTCCACTTCCCTTTTCTCCTTCTAAACCAGCTTATGTGCACTCCTCACTCTCCTTCAAATCTGTGACCTATTATTCATTAAGTGTTGTTACAGACATATATGTATGTAGGAATATAAACATATATATTATTTAGAAAATATATTAAACATAGTATATGATAAATATTTCTATACATATACTGCTTAATCTGTACAATGTTACTAACTTTTTCTTGTGTATAGTCATCCACTTTGGCTTAGAGTGTTCTTCATTTTCTGTAGGGCTGGATTTGTGGATAGATATTGTTTAAACTTTGTTTTGTCATGTAATAGCTTGATTTCTCCATCTAGGGTGCATGGGAGTGTTACTAAGTAATCTATTATTTTTTTATAGACTGCATGACTGACATCTCTTCAGACTCTTCTGCATTTTAGAGGCTCTTTCAAGAAGTTAGGTATAATTCTGATAGGTCTGCCTTTGTATATTTCTTGGTCTTTTGCCCTGGCAGCTTTATTTTCTGTAGCATTATGATTACTATGTGACAGGATGATTTTCTTTTTTCTTTTCTGGTCTAATCTATTTGGGATTCTTCTAAGTTTCTTGTATGTTTATAGACATCTCTTTCTTTAGGTTTGGACAATTTTGTTCTATGATTTTGTTGAAAATAATTTCTGAGCTTAGGAGCTGGGACTCTTCATCTTCTTCTATTTCTGTTATTTTTAGGTTAAAAATTTTTACAGTACCTCAAATTTCCTGGCTGTTTTCTGCCAGTAATTTTTTGTTTTAACATTTTCACTTACTGATGTAACATTTTTTTTTCTTATTGTATCTTCTATGCCTCAGATTCTCTCTTCCATCTCCTGTATTCTGTTGGTGAAGCTTGCGTCTGTTGTTATTGTTTTCTGCCCTAGGTTTTCTATCTCCAGGACTGCTTAAGTTTGTGTTTTCTTTATTGCCTATACTCCACTTTTCAGGTATTGAACAGTTTTATTCATTTCCTTGACCTTGTTTAATTGTATTATTTTTTTGTATTTTTTAAGATGTATATTAATTCCCTGATAAAGGCCTCTATCATCATTTTAAGATTGAATTCAAGGTAGTTTTCTTTTGCTTCAGTTGTGTTAGTATAACGAGGGATTGTAGTAGGATAGCTGTGCTCAGCAGGTACCATACTGCCTTGACTTATTTTGATTATGTTCTTTTTTCTTTTCATTTTTTATTGGTTATTTTATTTACATTTCAAATGTTATCCCCCTTCCCACTTTCCCTGCCACAAGCCCCCATCCCCTCCTCCCTCCCCCTGCCTCTATGAGGGTACTCCTGCACGTACACTAGTGTTTCCCTATCTTGAGTCATCAAGCCTCCGTATTAGACTGGCCTTTAGCCATCTATTTGTCCTTGGATATTACTGTTCTAGCAGGTATCAGGAAGGGGGACCTAACCTGGATGTTCCTGGAGAGCTGGCCTCTGATGGGCAGCCTTGGGTTGGACAATGAAACTCATTGGGCAAAACAAGTCTGAGAGCAGCTGAGTATGCCCTAGGGGACAAAGTAGACAAGTGAGGTGGGGGGAGGGTTCTAACCTGGATATTCCTGGTGCTGTGGGCCTAGTACAGATGGGCAGTCCAAGGTCATGCTTAATCTTACTTCATAAATTCATAGTAAATTCTAACATACATTTATTTCGTGCATAGTATGTATTATTCTCTGTGATTAAAAAATCATTGATTTGCATACTTTTCAATCTTTCATTTGCTATTTCTTCCTTTTTTTAATTTGAAATACATTTTCATGATTAAGACAAACCTCCAATTCTATGATTTTAAACTGCAATAAATATAAAAATATTGAGATATTTTATTTCCAATCAAATTTTGTTTCAAAGCTTTTGCTCAGTTTTAGCTTGAAATAGTACTATATATTTCTTTCAATGTGTTTTACTGCAGTTTTAATCATGTATGTGAACATGTGTGTTTATGTGTATATGCACATAGAAGTCAATGAACAGAGTTTTTGGTACTTTCCTTCTACCATATAGGTCCCTGGGACCAGAGAGAAGTTGTCAGACTCATTTACCACTATTATCTCAAAACGTGTTGTACTGTGTGACATAAAATGATTTGCACAAATTCTAAAAATAAAATGTATAATACCCTTCCAATTACAATCTTTTACTTGTCTGTTTCTCACTCTTAACTGTTTGATTACTCTTCTTAAGGACTGCCTCGACACCCAAGTCTTCTTTTCATGTATCATTATGTATTGGTATAAAATCTAAGATCCATGAATGAGAGAAAATGGACAACATTTGTCTTTCTCAGGTTGACTTTATTTATTAGATGATCTACAGTTGCATCTATTTTTTCTGCAAGTGACAAAACCTAATTTTCATTATGGCTGACAAAAAAATTACCCTGGAAATATAAGTACATTTTCTCTTGCTATTTTTTTTTCTTGTGGATACTAATGGCTCTAAAGCTTACCCATTGTAAAAATGGTTACTATGAACACTGAGGTGAAAATATCCATGTTGTTTGTTGACTTTAGAGAATTTTAGGTAAATAGTAGCAAGTTCAATATGTGAGTGAGTCATATGATCTGTCTATTTTTAGATTTTTGAGTTCTTTATACATGCTAAATGGTAATTTTTCTTTAAAAAGACTTTCTCTTACTTTCCTATTCAAAATCTATACAGTTTCTGGAAATCACATCTGTCCAGTGTGGGCAATATTTCAGAGTGAGTGGAATTATATTCAGAAACAATTTGTCTCTTCTGACATCATTTTAAAAACACTGGTTGTATTAATTTTTTGAGAACTTTATACCATACATTTTGAAGATATGTACCTCTCTGCCACCACTCCTTCCATAAACATACTAAAATCAATTTTGTCAATTAAGACAATTTAAAAAGCTTCTTAGTATTGTTTTCCATATGCCTTTTAAAAAGTCTTTTAGTATTTGTAACCTAGTCTTACTTCCTTCTCTACCCCGATCTTCAAATCACCTCAATTTATCCCTTTTCTGTTTCATTATTCCCATTTCAACCTTAAAAATACGTGGTTGATTTCCTCTCCCTTGAAAGTCCCTTGTTCATTAAGTCCCAGCGTGACCACTTCCTGAATTCTTGACCTCTATGGGCATTCCAGATGGAAAACACCTATCTGAAGAGTCAAAGCTGATATCTACAACTAAAAGAAAATTTGTAACATTTGTCTTACAGTATCTGAATTATCTCCCTCAGAAAGATCGATTCTAACTCTTCCCATTTATCTGAGCATTTCTTAATTTTGGTTTTCTTAACAGCTGAATAATACTTCATTGTGTAAATGTACCACACTGTAATTAGCTGATGGACATCTAATCTGTTTTCATTTCCTGACTATCATGATTATAGCAGCAAGTATCTCTGTAGTAAATATAATATCCTTTGGGTACATAACAAAAAGTGATGAAGGTCATGGAGCAGACAAATCTCAAGCTTTGTTAAACATCCTTAATGTGGTACAAGTGCCCTCTTCATAAAAGTTTAAGTATAATCTCTATTTCTTCCCTATCTGATTCAGGTTACAAGATCTCTTGTTTAGGTCCTTGATACATTTGGTGTTTAGTTGTGTTGGTGTCTGTGAATCACCCCACAAACCATTCAGACATCAATCTCTTTTGAACAGGCATAGTTTATTGATCACACCTCAGAGACTCATCAGTCAGGGACAAAGGTCAAAATTGGGACCTGAGACTGTCAATGTAACTGTTTCCCAGGGGTAGCATATAAACGCAATACGCAGAAAAGCTCATAGCAACCATATAACCTCATACTCGGGTGCAGGAAGTGATGTTGGGTGGTTGAAGTGATTCTTCCAGTCCAAACTTACTGTAGCTAACTATACAAAGCAGTTCTGACTTTTTTTTGAGATTGGCTCTAAAGGATGCCTGGAATCTAGGGAATTTCCAAGAACTTAATAGGTTATGCTGTTAATGGTTAACTCAGGCATGAGAAAACTCCTCTGTAAAGATGTAAGATGGCTGGCAGCAGGCATAAACCAAAATGGCTACAGGAATGTAAGAAAGTCAGTGGCTACCTAAGTGCCAACAGTTGCACAGGGGAAGAAATAAGAGTCTGTTTTGTAGCTCTTCACTTTGATTATTACCATGGGTTGATGGCTGTATTTTCTCCTATTTATAGTGTGTTATTGTTTGTATTTTCTAAATAGTTTTTTGAAAACTTTGTTGAAAATCAAGTAACTATAACTCAATAGCTTATATCTTGATGTATTTATTATGTGTTATGGATTTAGGTGTTTTTTGTTTTGTTTTGTTTGTCTGGGTTTGCCAGTATAATCTATTTTTGTTAATACTGTTCTATAACCTGAAACCACACATGTTAGTATTTCCAGCATTGGTCATATTAATCATAACTACTTTGAGTATTCTTGGTTATTAACTTAAACACATCTAGAATTAATTAAAACCCCCAAATAGGAGATAAACATATGAGGGATTTCTGCTTAATTTGAAGTGAGAAGATCAACTTATAATCTAGATTTTTGAGGTAGAAAGAAACCCAAATCTTTATGTTCTTTGCCTGTTTGCTATCACCTTGCGGCCCAGTGCATTCTTCCACTGGCAAGTACTTAGTGCAATGGAAATATTTGGATTCAAGCATGTACTTAAAACCACTTGAGACATCTAGCCTCATGGAATGAGAAACTACTGTATCCTCAGAGTTATCATAGTCAACAATTGTTGGATAAGCTGTATCACAGCTAGAAACCATTCTAATATATCCTGGTATCCTGTTTTTGTTTGTTTGTTTGTTTTTAGTTCCATGTGAATTGCAACCTGTAACTCATGTCTTGTAATGTCTTGAACAATGGTTCAAGCTTAAACACAAAAGTGCTCTTCATAACTTTACATTGCGGTTAAAATGAAATGCAGTGAGTAGGATCAATTAGGATTTTGCTTCATATGTAATCACATCATCGTCTGTATATCATTAATAGAAAACTCATGAAAACACAATCCTAATGTAGAATTTGTCAAAGTTCTTTGCTTAATGTTAATAATTAATTCTTTTTCAAATCTCTCATCTATAGTATACATATAAGTATTCAGCATAAAAAAAGAATGGTAGGAATGAAATTCACATTTCATTTTCAAACCTTTATGTATCATGTTTTGCATTGATTCAGTCATTTAGCAGTAGCCACATAGCACATTTAATGCACATTTTACATTCTCATTATGAGGATAGATGATTTTGCATATGATTGAATTGGAGCTCACTCATCTAAAGAGAGATCATCTGTGCATTAGTCAACATAACTTCATTTTTACTGCTCTGGACACACATGATTGAGAAAAGTGATTATGGCCAGTGTTACTAAACAGATGGCAGGGAATTTCCCCTTTACTCTCTGTAACTCAAAAGGAGTGTGCTTTCCTATTCAGCCTCCACATCAACTATCACCTAAAGAGTAATTGAGTCACTTTTATGCTTTTCCAATTTCAATTAGGATGTGAAATCTTGATGAAGACCAACAGCCCAAACCTAGTTGTTAGAATTACTATAATAGTGATAGATCTGAAGATAATCATGGAGATTAACCTGGGAAAAGATTTATATTTTTATGATCTTCAATATTGAATCTTTTTGGCACCTAAACAATCTGCAACCCAAAGAATGAATATGACACAACACAGGGGGCTCATTCCAATTTGAACCATGGAAGGGTAGCTAAAAGGGGGATTTAAATTTTCAAGGATTTATAATTTTTTAGAGAGTGAGGAAACACCTGTCAGTTAAATCTTTTACAATGTCTTTTTTTAGAACACTCGGTACAATATGCATTAGCTTGATACCTTGTAGGACAACTTCAGAGACTCCCCATAGATAGTGTAATAATGTACACAACCTCTGTTAGATACTAAGTTATGGGCATTTCTTTTTTTTAGTTTTATATATCTGAGAATTTGTATATATATACTTTATATAAATTGCATATATATATAAAAACAATTCACTGTAAATTCTATAAAGCAGGTTAAAGAGAAGGTAAATCAAAAGAGACAGAAAACCAAATTTAGTATTTAATCAGGATATTTTGAAATATATCCACAGAAGATAACATTCTATAACAGAAATGATGCATGTGAAATAAAAAGAAAATAAGCATATTAGAATTAAAAACTTTCACAGTTTAAGAAGTGGACCTAAATGTTACAAGCTTTCTGCTTAATGATTTTTTTCAGTGACTATTAAATTAGATTAAAATGGTACACATATATGTAATAGGACTCTAAAACTTAGTAGGCCTGAGAATTTAACAAAACTGACTCTATGATGGAAGTACAATTCAGGCTGTAAAACTCAGCATTTACACACCACCACCTGTCAAAACTAAAACAAAGACCTAATTTATCAAAAAGCTCACAGTTCTGTGAAAGTCTCTTGCAACACTAACCTAGATTTTTGGATTCTGTAGTTCTTCTGGCTAACTGCTCTAGTTAACTGAAATATGTCAACCCAGTAGATTTATGTGTATGTGTGTACTTAAAGGCTCACTCTGAGAAAGGATTGAGGTTTTCTGGGATCCAGAACACCCAGTATACTTGATGGCCAGTTAAAAATGATTTTCTATTATCTTAAACTCATGTCTGTGATGAATACATCACTATAATATACTTCCTTTGAATACCTAAAGTGTATTCTGTATCAAAATTCTAATTATTTTCATACTATTTCAATATACTCATTATCCCTTAATGTGAAAACTTTCACACGAAAGCTAATATACAATGTGCTGATGTTGTTGATAAAGACTGGGCATCAGACAAACTTTTGGTGATAACTAACTAAATGAATTCAATCCATAAAAGACCATTTGTATATTATTTTTTTGAGCTGACAATAAACACCATTTTATATTTACTTATCTTCTTTAACTTTTTTCTAAGTGTACCCAATGATTGTAATAATGTATATTATTTCCTAATTTAGTTTTTAAATAATTGTATTCATCTAATGTCTAATATTGTACATTTCTTTTCACTGTAATTTTTGTGTTGTATTAAATACAATTAGATAATAGCTTTCACTTCGGGTACTTAATTTTAAAATTTTATAATTACTTATTTCAATTTATCTTCTCAGCATTTTTGTTGATCACATATTACTTAATGTTTTAGTTATTTAAATAACAAAATTTTGTCCTGAGTTAGCAGAGTTGTTTCTTTTATTCCCTATTGTGACTGGACATCTATTCTCTCTAGTCACTTTTGTTCATTTAAATAGTATAAGTGACTTTATAAATTTATATAAAATCTAGGAATCACAAACCAAAATGTGATTGATCAAAACCAAATAATGCACTGAGTTCATATTTTGGAGTAGTTTAGAATTCTTATATATCTGGAGATGGCCTCCTCTTCATTTATATTTTGGTGATATTTAGACTTAAGTCAATATCTAAATATTCTAAACTATGCAGAAAGTTTACCACACTGACAGTATCTATCATTTTCCATATTGAGCATTATTAATAATGAAAACATATGAGATAGTAGATATATATTTTTAATTATGTCATACAATTCCTCAAACCTGTTTAAAAAATGCTGAATTTTAAAATTCTCTATAATGGTTATTCTTTAAAATTTTCACATTTAAATGGAGATATTTTTGGTTACAAGGAGAATATTTTAAGTAATATATGTGATTACCTTTTACATATTACTTATAAATCTGAGTGCAGTACATAATCTAAATTAAAAATTGTTTCATTGACACGTTGAAAAAATGGTTTCATTACTTTGGGTACACAATATATATCTGTCTGCCTTAATTGGGGAATTAACATAAACATAATCATGTTAGCACAATATCTTGAATAATTTAAAATGAGTATTAATGTGAACATTCTAAATGAAAAGAAAATACATGGGTTTCCTGTACAATATCTTCATGCTCCACAATTTGGTTATCAAGTTAAGTCTAAAAGAAAAATCTGTCCATACATAGAAATATGTCTGTTGTAGAGATTTAACTTAATTTGGATAACATGAAAAACCATTCAAGCAGCAGACAAAGAGAGGTAGAGACTTTCTTTATCTGACTCTGTGGTATCAGTGTCCTTAACCGAGGACCAAGTGGAAATACAAAATGCTTATTACAGAATTGAGAGATCCATTGAGAAAAAACTGTTAGTTATAGCAGATAAAGATCTCAGAAGATGTAAAGATCTCCCAAGCTCATGGATTAATATAGTAAAAATGTCCATCTTGCCATAAGCAAACTACAGATTCAATGCAATCACCATCAAAATTCCAACTCAATTCTTTATAGAGTTAGAGAGAGCAATTTGCAAATACACTTGGAATAACATAAAACCCAGGATAGTAAAAACTATTCTCAAAAATTAAAAAAAAAATTCTGGGGGAAATCACCATCCCTGACCTAAAGGTTTATTACAGAGCAATAGTGATAAAAACTGCAGGCTATTGGTACAAAGACAGACAGAAAGATCAATGGAATAGAATTGAATACCCAGATTTGAACCCACACACATATGGTCACTTGATATTTGACAAAAGAGCTAAAACCATCCAGTAGAAAAAAAGACGGCATTTTAAATAAATGGTACTGGTTCAACTGGCAGTCAGCATGTAGAAAAATGCAAATCAACTCATTCTTATCTCCTTGTACAAAGCAAAAGCCCAAGTGTATCAAGGACCTACACTGAAACTTATAGAGCAGAAAGTGTGAAAGAGCCTTGAACACATGTGTACAGGGGGAAATTCCTAAACAGAACACCAATGACTTATGCTCTAAAATCAAGAATCAATCGACAAATGGGACCTCATAAAATTGCAAAGCTTCTGTAAGACAAAGGACACTGTTAATAGGATAAAAAGTCAACCAACAGATTGGAAAAAAATCTTTACCAATCCTACATTCAATAGAGGGCTGATATTTAATATATTCAAAGAATTCAAGAAGTTAGAATCCCGAGAATCAAATACCTCTATTAAATATGGGGTACAGAGCTAAACAGAGGAATATTGAATGGTCGAGAAGCACCCAAAGAAATGTTCAACATCCATAGTCATCAGGGAAATACAAATCAAAACGACCCTCATAATTAACCTCATACCTTTCAGAATGGCTAAAATCAAAAACTCACAAATGCTGATCAGCAGATGCTGACAAGGATATGGAGAAAGAGCAACATTTCTCCATTTTGAGTGGGATTGCAAGCTTATACAACCACTCTAGAAACCAGTTTTATGGTTCCTCAGAAAACTGGACACTTGAGGACCTAGCTATACCACTCCTGGGCATATACCCAGAAGATCCTCCAACATGTAATAAGGACACATCCTCCACTATGTTCATAGTAGCCTTATTTATAATAGCCAGGACGTGGAAAGAACCCACTTGCCCTTCAACAGAGGAATGGATACAGAAAATTTGGTACATTTAAACAATGGATTATTACTCAGCTATTAAAAATGATGAATTCATGAAATTCTTAGGAAAATGGATGAAACTAGAAAATATCATCATGAGTGAAATAACCCAGTCACAAAAATACACACATAGTATGCACTCACTGATAAATGGATATTAGCCTAAAAGCTCCAAATAACAAAGATACAATTCACAGACCACAGGAAGCTAAAGAAGATGGAATACCAAATTGTGGGTGCTTCAGTCCTTCTTAGAATGAGAAAAAGTAGTCACAGGAGCAAATATGGAGATAAAATGTAGAGAAGAAACAGAAGGAAAGGCAACACAGAGACTATCCCACCTGGGGATTCTTTCCATATACAGTTACCAAACCCAGACACTATTGTGCATGGCAGAAAGTGCATGCTAACAAGAGCCTGATATATCTGTCTCCTAAAAGGCCCTGCCAGAGCCTTACAAATACAAAGTGGACATTCACAGCCAACCATTTGACTGAGCATGGGGTCACCAATAGAGGTGTTAGAGAAAGGACTGAAGGAGTTGAATGTGTTTGCAACCCCATAGGAAGAACAACAACACCAACCAACCAGACCCCGTAGAGCTCCCAGGGACTAAGCCATCAATAAAGAAATACACATAGCTCCAGCTGCATATGTAGCAGAGGATGACCTTGTCATGCATCAATGGGAGGAGAGGTCCTTGGTTTTATGAAGGCTCAATAGGTACCCCAGTGTTGGGGAACAGAGGGAAGAGAGGTGGAAGTAGGTGGGTGGGGGGTGGAGGAACACCCTCATAGAATCAGGGAGAGGGAGATGGGATAGGGGTTTTCTGGGAGCAGAGAAAGTGGGAAAGGGGAAAACATTTGAAATGTAAATAAAGAAAATATCCAAGAAAAAAAGAAGAAAAAATACTCAATATGGTTAGGATATTTGATACATAAAACAAATTTCAAATATTAAAATTTTTAAGGAGTTGTGGATTTCAAAATGAAGAAAGGAAGAAAGAAAGAAAGGAAGAGAAAGAAAGAAAGAAAAGAAAAAGAAAAAGAAAAAAGGAAAAAGGAAAAGAAGAGAGGAGAAGAGAAGAGAAGAGAAGAGAAGAGAAGAGAAGAGAAGAGAAGAGAAGAGAAGAGAAGAGAAGAGAAGAGAAGAGAAGAGAAATCAGGCTGAGCAATCCATGGGGGTAATTTAGTAAGCAGCATTCTTTCATTCCTCTGCATCAGCTCCAGCCTTCCCACCCTGTTTGAGTTCCTTCCCTGACTTCCCCTCAATGATGGACTGTAATGTGGAAGTATAGGCAAAATAAACCATTTTCTCCCCCAGGCTGCTCTGGTCATGGTGTTTTATCAAAGCAATAGATACTCAAACTAAGACAAGTGGTTAATCTCTAAGAGATAGAACATAGGACGGTGCTCGCTGGTGGCTGAGGGATTACTCAATGGATATCTTAGTTAGAACTTCCATTGCTGAGAATAGACCATGACTAAGGCAACTCTTATAAAGGGCAACATTGAATTGGGCCTGCTTACAGGTTCAGAGGTTCAGTCCATTATCATTATGACAAGAAACGTGGCTGCATCCAAAGTGCTGGAGAAGGAGCCAAGAGTTTTACATCCTGATCTGAATGCAGTCAGAAGATGGAATCTCACACACTGGGCAAAGCTTCAAAGCTTCAAAGCCTATCCCGCACATTGATGCACTTCCTCCAACAAGGCCACACACAAGGTCACAACTTGTCATAGTGCTAAGCATATTTAAACCACCAGGATGGTTGAAGCTTGTTTAAAAGGAGAGAAGATTCTGGAGATTAATGAGGTGGCAATGATGGTACTACATGAATGTGTTTAGTGGCACAGAACTGTATGATGAGGTAGTATAAACGGTATGACTTGCTATGAACTGTATGGCGTGGTATGAACTGTATCACATTACATGAACTTCATCACATGGTATGAACTATATCACATGCTATGTGTGTGCCCTGGCACTAAACTGTAATCACAAGTAGTTAAAACAGAAAAAAGGAAAGAAAAAAGAAAAATAAAACAGGCATCTGAGTAGTAAAATAAAATGAGATTAAAAAAAAAAAGATAAAACCTAACACATAATAAAAAGAACCCCCCTTGAATGCATAAGAAATACATAAAAATATAGAGCCACTTATATTTGTACATACTTGGAATTTTTAAAAATGCAAACACAGAAGTCAACATGTATATATATATATATATATATATATATATATATATATATATATACAGAAAAATATTTTCCTGAAAATATAAAATCAAGAACCTCCAAACATAGTTCATTACAGTTCATTCTATGTTAGCCTTCTATCTACTGTTGGGCCTGAAGCCTTAAATCTAGTCAGATATCGGTTGGTTACTCCTATGAGCTTTGTGCCATTATTGCCCCAGTGCATTTCGTAGGCATCATGCCATTATAAATTCAAAAATTTGCAATTGTTTAAGTGTTTATGTTTCTTCTTTGATATCATGAAGAGTAACTTCCTATAATATGAACACTAGTCCACAGTAGTGAAGACTCGAGGTAGACACCAGCTTGATCCTGTTCAATGAGTTTTGTTGGGATTATTTTCAGAAAATAAAGCCTTACTTTGGGTTAGTGGAGAACAGCCTTGACAGTAGCCTTGATTTCTTGGGGGTTCTCATGAGGTTTACTTGGCCAATAATAGTAATGCAAGCCTCATTTAGTGAAAAGAAATTTTGAGTCTGGGCTCCATCTCTTGAGTTATTTTGCAATTTAATTTAGAAATATAAATTTGTGTGTGCTTGTATGTGTGTGTGTGTCTTCCACTGTATTAGGTTTACATTTGCTGTATTAAATGGCCCTTACTTTTAGCTGTCCCTCCCACCATATCTCCTCTCTCAATCACTCTTCCCCCTTCTTCCCTTTTTCATCATATGATTCTTTCATTTGTACCCCCATCTATCCATAACTATTTCTATTGTCCCTTCCTAACGAGATCCATACTTCTCCCCTGACCTACTCTATATCTATTTCTCTGGTTACATGGACTCTTTGTAGCCATCTGATTAAGCACTTAACAGCTTACAGTCACATATATGTAAATACATACAATATTTGTCTCTGATTATCAATTATTTAGCTCAGGTAATTTTTTATCTCCTCCCATTTACCTGTGAATTTCATTTTATATTTTTAACAGTTAACTGATATTTCATTGTTTAAAGATACCATATTTCTTTTATCCATTCATCCACTCCACTGAGGAATGTCTAGGTTATTTTAATTTTCTTGCTTTTATGATTATAACAGCCATTAATATTGTTGAACAATTATCTCTGTATTAAAATAGATCACCTTTTGGATATGGCACTAAAATTGTTCTGCATGATACCATAGTGTTAAATAGTGTATATAGATATAATTACATATTTGTTTAAATTCATAAAATATATCAGAATCAGACCTTTAGAAGTTTTTCATCTCTCTTTAACAATGACTGTGCCTTGGGTGCAGAGATGTGTTGTTCATTTTTCTATTAGAACTATACTCCATAAGTCTGTGGTTTGATTAACTGTGGCTTTCTTTAAGGGTTCCATTTGTTACAAAAAGAAGTTTCTTTGATGCTGAGATAAAACAAATACTCTTCCTGAGGCAAAAGTACACTAGTTGGTTATCAAATAACAAATGAACAGCCCTGAAATCATTTGTACAAGTAACCTTATAAAGAGTGAGTAGTTTGTATTTATATATGTGAAAACAGAAACCATGGATTTGAACAATATCAAGGAAGACTATATCAGAAGTTTTGACGGGAGGAAAGGAGAAGTGCTGTAATTATATGATATTCTCAAAAATAAAAGAATTTTAAAAATCAAAATGCAAAGTCTAATATAAAGCATGGACACTGAAGATTATATGTTAACATAGGTTTATTGCTTTGTAGATAATGAACCAATCTCCTGGGACATGTAGGAAGAGAAGATATAAGTCCATTTATTGACAACTATCTATTTTTGTAAACTGTGTGTGAAATTGAGTGTATTTAAAAAATAAAATATATTTTAAATAACAAATCAGAATGTTGCTGAAGTGCAAATTGAAACCTCAACACTATTTGAACCTATTACAGAAATGCTACCTATAATAGAATTGAAGAGATGGCTAGTAGGTGAAATGGCTCTTGTAGGAACAAAATGTATGATCTCAATAGTTGCCCATAAATTCAGAAAAGGCTTGGTTTCTGTGATGGTTGCTCCCAGTGACAGTTTTTTTGTTTGTTTGTTTTTGTTGTTATTATTATTGTTGTTGTTATCTTGTTTTATATTGTTTGGTTTTTTTTAAAGTTCTTTAAATGGAAACTTTATTTTGAACTTTCACTCCTTCAAGAATGGATTACTTCTGGTGTGTGCCTTCTGAAAGCTACCTATTTGTGCATCCTTCCCGTATGCATCATTGTTTCATGAGGAACACAATCATCTCATTGGAATAAAGAGTTTTTTATATTATGGAACATGAAACTCCATTTCATTGTATAAAGCATTGTTCAGCAAACAGTCAATATCAGTTGACATGGCATCTGACTCACAGTATAATGTCTTACATGCTTTGTGTTTACTGTGTTGAATAATAATATCAGCTTTGGATTTTATTTAAGTTATATATTGGTAACTTCACCATTGGTATTTAATTAATTGAATGGTTTATTCTGTTAATAGTTCACATATTCCAGTAGTGTTCAGGCTGCTTCTAATGATTATATCTAAAATCAAAAGACAAAGAAGATCTGTCACTTATTAAAGGAACAAAGATCTCTACTAGGCAACCTCAGTCTTGATAAGTGGACTCATTGGCAGGATTGCACATCATCTTAGTACACAAGAATCTCTGTTACCAGTCATTTTTATAGATTAAAAAAAAAACATGTGAATACAGAGAAGAATTTTCTTGACATATTGACTTAAAGAGTTAATTCATTTTAAATTATTGAATTTTTATTTATGTTATTTTTATATACATCTTTGCCAGCTTATATAGTTTGTGTATCATATGAATGCCTGGTGCTCTTGAAGGTCAAAAGAATAACCCATGTAAATGGAGTTAGGTATAGTTTTAAGAGAGTATGTGAGTGCTGGAAATTGAAACCAGGTTTTTTGGAAGAACAGCCAGTTCCTCTCTCCAGGTCGATCTACACATGTTTTATTTGCTAAAGTTAAACAAAAACAAAAACAACAGCAATTGAGTCATTAAATTTTGTATAAATTATTTTCAAAAATTTAAATTTCCAGACTATCATTCTTCTCATATGAGAAATGGGTCAATGTTAATATGTGCTCATTAATGCAGTAATTAGCACAATAAAAGTTTGATTTATCATCTATGTACTAATTTATTTTGTGTAAATGAATACAGGAATATCTGAGTACACTGAGGAGGTGAGAGAACAACTTGGAATAGTAAGTTTTCTACTTCTAGCATGTAGGTATATATGATCAAACTCTGTTTGTCAGGCTTGGTGACAAATGTGTTTACTTGCTGACTAACTCCCTGGTATGAACAAAGGATTTCATACCTTTTTTTACATATTAATTTTGACAGGTATCTAAGAAACAATTTGGCTAAATATTATATCAGTAAAAATATCTAAATATGGAGAATTTGAAGAGTTGCTTATATATCTTTAAAAATAATGTAGTTGAAAAAATGCAATTTTTCTAAAATAAAAAATGTTAATTAAAATTACTAAGGCATATATTGAATCTTTATTGTAACTTCAAAGACACAATGTGATTCTTGCTTAGAATATAATGTAGCTCTATATTAGCAAGTCAAGCCATATGCCTTTACCTTTATAAAAGTTTAAATAACTAATCATTTTCATAGGCATTAATGTTATTTCCTTTAAAAGCATTATCTAGTTCTTACTTATAACAAATTTTTAACAAATTAGAATAATATTATATTTACTTACAATTCAGTAAATGCATACTCTTAAAAGGGAATATGTAAGTTTAGCATTGACTTGGTTTATCTGTTGACATGACTGTGGAAAGCAAGAATACCACTTGTTAGGCAGAATAATGATCACGTAAAGGAGTTCATGATATTACTTTTGGATTATTTTCATAAGTTAGATAACAGGTTAGGAAGAGTTAAACCCAAAAATAAGAATAAGAACAATTTCACTGATGTGAATAAAGGTATTTTTCTATTTTTCTTTTCTATTTCATTTTTATTTTATGTTTGTTCAGTACTTATTGTTTGTTTTTTCCTTGAGATAGCATCTCATGAAGCACAGGTTATCATCAAATTCACTATTTAACTAAGGATGGCACAGAGATAGCTTTGTTTTTTCTAATGTCTACAGAGAATAGTATAAACTTCCAAGCTTCTATTTGGGACATAGAGGGTACTTTGGATGAATTACCTTTAAAAATGTAACATTATTTTTTACTGTTTGCTTTTTATTAGACTGAATGTGAAAAATTGAAAACTTATAAACTAAAAATCAAATAAACTAACCAAATATATAAAAATAAAGTAGTTGATAAACATTTCTTTATCTATTTAGAAAATATAACGAATACAGTATTCTATAACTGGGAAAATCTAAGAGACTATTGGAAATTTTAGGGAAAATAAGAACATAAAGTGCTAGAAATAACATATTAAAATAAGCAATATTTGGTTTATAAAATAAATGGAATCAGATAGAAAATAAAACAAATTATAAAGTCTTTGAAAAGGACTTTAGAACAAATGAAACAAACAAAACCTTTAAACAAATTCTTCACAAAATTTTAAAGTAAGAATAATGCAAATAGTTGCTAGCATTCAACTCACAAAAGTATTTAGTTTGTTATATTAAAAGGTGTTTTAATTAAAAAATATCAAAAATATAAAGCTGTTTTACAGGCTTTTATTTTAATTGAAGGTATGTGTATTATAGTAGCTTGAATAAGAATGCCCCCCTCCCCCAGGCTCATAGATCTGAACACTGGGTCAGAAGTGACTGGAACTCTGCCATAATTAGAAGGATTATGAGATGCGACCTTGTTGGAGCAAACATACCATTGGAAATGGGCTTTGAAGTTTCAAAGGTGCATGCTGTGCTCAACCTCCCCTCTGTCTGAGGACTAAAGACATAGTTCTCAGCTCTTGTTGCAGTACCATATGTACATACTGCCATTCAAACAACCATATTCTCCACCATGATAATAATAGACCAGACCTCTAAAATTGTAAGCAAGTCCACAACTAAATGCTTTCTTTTATGGGTGTCCTTGCTCATGATGTCTCTAACAGCAATAGAATAATGACTTAGATATGTTTGTATATGTGTGTGCATGTGGCCATTCTTACTCATGCTTGTATGCATTTGTATATGTGTCTGTGTGGATATGCACACATGAATATAGGAGACTATGGAGGTCCACGCCATTGGATCCACTAGGATCTAGAGTAGAAGCTGATTGAACCCTGACTAATGTGTGCCTGAAACAATGGAGTCTTCTGGAAGGGCAATATGTGTTTATAACTATTGAGCAATCTTTCCAGTACATAAACTATTGATATATGCTATTAAAATATATACTTACTACTATTTATTTATTTCTATTTTGATACATGGTATTTTTATATAGCCCTGGCTTGTCTGGAACCTTCTATGAGTACTTGGCTGGCCTTGAACTCAAAAACATGGCATGCCACTGCCCCCTCGGTGCTGTGATTAAAACCATGTACCTCAATGCTAGTTCATTTAATAATTCTTAAAGTTAGTCAATAGTTTTTCTAGACATTTATAAATTAGAAACTTACCATTATTAATTAAATAGAGCAAAACAACCAATAGTACAAACAGAGAAAAACTCAACAATAATAAATACGTAAGTAAATAAGTAAAAAGAGTGTAGTAATCTGTGAGTTGTGATTACAAGTACTTGAAATAGTTGCACAGGACAATGACTCCAAGTTTACTTTTATGCATTTACAGGATGTTTTTCATAATCATATCTGAGAACCAATCTTGTTCAAGTCCCATTTCATGTGACATGGCAGACACTTTGATTTAGCAATATATTGCTATCTTTTATTTAGTAGTTAGAAATATCCTGCTTATTTTTCTGATGCTCTAAAAATATGTCTTGACAAAGACAGAACTGTTATTTTCACTCAAAGTTCTGGTTTATGGTTCATGATCTTTCTGAAGCCATGTCATCAGAAGTAAATGAAAAAAAAAAAAAAAAGAAGAAGAAGAAGAAGCAAAACTAGTAATACAATATAGCAGCTAAATTATTCAGAAATCCTATTACCAAAACATAGATGGTATCTGGGTAGAGTTTTTGTGTAAAACAACATCAGTCTAGAATTCATCCGGTGTTCTAATTACTAGTACTGAGTTGTATAATATATTGAAATTTCTGGTAATTAGTTCCTTATTTTCTCCTCACACACTTCCTCTTTTTCTGCCTCCTATTCCTTCTTTCCTTCTTAGATATCATTTCCCTTGGTATCCCTGAATGGGCTGCAACTCATAATCTTCTTGTCTTAGACGTCCATGTTTCGGGATGACTGGTGTTGGATACCATCCCTAGATGTCTAATAGTTTCTTAATGAGGATATGTTTCAATGATATATAGATAAAATTTCTAAGTATCTTTCATTTGTTTCAGTGAAGTAATTTGACAAGAGAAAGTCACACTTAGAAACTGAACATTTCTACTTTTTCATGCCTTTTTTTTTCCATTGTAACTTATATCATTTAAAAATAGCTCAAAGGCAATGTTGAGTCTTTAATCAACTTCACAATCATTTTTCTGTGGCTCTTTCAGTAACTTTAAGAGTTAAACTGTTAAAATATTTCAACATTTAGCACAAGTACTGTAAAGTAGTTTATTTTCATTAGATTCTTATAAATTTGTGGTACCTGCAGTAATGTCTCTGTCCAACTAAGCTGATGCCCTCAAATAAGTGCAGATAAATTACAGAGGGAACACACTTGATAGAAGCATAATAGTTATTTGTAAATTATTCAGGAAAATGTGCTCTTCGCATAAGAAGTGTGTTGAGTGCTGCTAAAACATTTCCATCCAGAAAACATAATGATCTTAATGAGTCAAATCCAACACTCTTAAAGTCTCCTCCGATGGGCAGGTTAATTTTCTATGTAATTAACTAATTGCTAAAGAGTCTGGTGCTGACTCCTTGCTTACCAAAGTCTTCACTGTGTTCCTATCACTCTTTAAATACACACGTTTTTACTGAAAATTCAAGCATAAAATACGTTCTTCCTGTCAATACATTTTAAATATATATAAAGCCTCTCAATTCTTATAGCTAAGGTGTAAATATTTCAGAGAGACAATCTTCGAAACTTCTAATACTAGTTTTTGAATTCCATCTATCAGATCTTCCATAGATTGGTTTTACATATCTAAAGATGGTAGCAAATTCGTCACAAAGCAATACAAAATAATAAACCCAAACTGATTTTTTCTTTAGTGTAATTATAAAAATTAGATAAACAAATATCAGACAAAAATTCACTAAATAGCAAAAAATTAGGCAGTGCACAATAAAAATAGGGTCTATAAAATCACTATACATAGCTATACAATGATTGGAAAAGGTGAAAATTAAAGTGCTATGGGGTTTTTACATACTTTTATCTTTCATTAGAAAACATTGCCTTGACAGATATGTCTTATTTGTGTGTGTGTGTGTTTACTTGTTTTGTTTTGTTTTGTTTTTTCTTATCGAACTGCTTTGCATGTCCTTCATATCTCAGTGAGTCATGTGACCTATGGGGAAATGTAAACTCAGAAAAGAACTTACTGGCATATCAAAATTTTATTTGATGGAATGTGAATTTATTGTGATAGCAATAAAACAATGTATATGCATTTAATACACAAAGAAAATATTCACATTTGTTGTATATATAGTATTTCTGAATATATTGTTTACATATACAAAAAATAAACTTGAAAATTGCCTCAATTCTTAAACTTCTACGAAAAAGGATATAAATATTATTGATTCAGGAGTTTGAAACTAGTGAAAGCACATAAGTATGCAAGGGAAAACACTGTCCAGTGACAGGCCCAAATTGGGATCTAGCTCAAGAGTAGGCACCAAAGCCTGACTTTATTACTGATGCTATGGTATGCTTACAAACAGGAGCTCAGCATGGTAAATCTTCTGCCAATACCTTCTAAAACTTGAGATTACAGGATATAGGAAAAAATTATAACACCAGAATCAATTTAGTGGCTTTTAGTATAAAGAGAGGCTTCAGAGATAATTGAGTATCTATATATTCATTTACTTTATTGAAAAATGTAAGAAAGTTAGTTTTTACTGCTTAAAAATTAAAGCAAGACAAATAACTTTAATCGCATCTTATGTTTAAAACCTAATATATTCTGAAATGATACTATTTGGGGCAAGTAGCAGGAACAGGTTGTTCTTTAAGATTAAAGTTGGCTATGTTTCTAGTACTTGGCAGAAATTGGATCCTATTTAGTGAAGTCCAATTAAAAAACTCTTGGCTATACCAACATAAGAGCATTATTGAATGTTTTTGGATATATTACCATACTGGACATAATTCTTAAAATTTATAACTTGGCACGACTAACAATTATTTTTCTGCCTCTCAACAAGCATTGTACATTGGGGTACAATAAGAGCTAGTCCTTTGGCACTGAACTTCCAAATCAGTTTAGTCTTAGTTCTTCCATGTTCTATATTACAAGTGTGTGCTGTATTCAATTTCTGGATAGTAAACAAGATAAATAGGAATAACTTCACACTATTTGGGGACTATTATTTACTCTTGTGACCAAAAAGTCAAAGGTAATTTTTCCATACCTGGCACTGGAAATTTTCTTAAGTAGACTGTGATTATTGTGCTGAGGATTATCTCAGGATGTGGTGGAATTTTAAACTACTTGCAGCTTTAATATTGACTACCTTGATGTCAACATGACAGAAGATTAGATTCATTAACAGAGAAATATACCCTCAATTAAAAAAAAAATGCCCCTTCCAGATTAACTTGTATGTGAGGCCATTTTCTTTATTACTGACGATATGGGAAGTCCAATCAACAGGATAATACCACTCCTGGGCTCTCCCTTCTCCCTTACCCTTTTCTTAGATAAATGAATGCTTATGTTCCACATTTTCTACTTCATAGCACCAATAACCTACTACCCTGCTTTCTAGTACCCATCCCAACCATGGTATCTTTATTTTTTTTCCATTTTTTTATTAGGTATTTAGCTCATTTACATTTCCAATGCTATACCAAAAGTCACCCATACCCACCCACCCCCACTCCCCTACCCACCCACTCACCCTTTTTGGCCCTGGCTTTCCCCTGTACTGTGGCATATAAAGTTTGCGTGTCCAATGGGCCTCTCTTTCCAGTGATGGCCAACTAGGCCATCTTTTGATACATATGCAGTTAGAGTCAAGAGCTCCGGGGTACTGGTTAGTTCATAATGTTGTTCCACCTATAGGGTTGCAGATCCCTTTACCTCCTTGGGTACTTACTCTAGCTCCTTCATTGGGAGCCCTGTGATCCATCCATTAGCTGACTGTGAGCATCCACTTCTGTGTTTGCTAGGCCCCAGCATAGTCTCACAAGAGACAGCTACATCTGGGTCCTTTCCATAAAATCTTGCTAGTGTATGCAATGGTGTCAGCGTTTGGATGCTGATTATGGGGTGGATCCCTGGATATGGCAGTCTCTACATGGTCCATCCTTTCGTCTCAGCTCCAAACTTTATCTCTGTAACCCCTTCCATGGGTGTTTTGTTCCCACTTCTAAGGAGGGGCACAGTGTCCACACTTCAGTCTTCATTTTTCTTGAGTTTCATGTGTTTAGCAAATTGTATCTTATATCTTGGGTATCCTAGTTTTTGGTTTGGGCTAATATCCACTTATCAGTGAGTACATATTGTGTGAGTTCCTTTGTGAATGTGTTACCTCACTCAGGATGATGGGGTTGTTCGGTTTGCTAAGATGTAAAAATGAGAGAAATAATATAGTTCTCATTCCTCATCAAAGAAAGAAGCTTTTTTTTTTAAAGAGATCAATAAGGAAGTTACTACTTGACAATATCTGGAGAACATGATGTAGTGTCCACCCTAAACAATCCAAAAACCCTATAGGTTAGCAAATCTTGAGGAAGAGGGGCAGACAGATATGAAGAGCCAGGAGACAAGCTATCTGCTGTAAGACAGTGTCTTCTTATATGACAAAGAATTTGTACCCATGAAATTTCAACCAGAATATTATTGCTTAAACTATATCAGCATAATGAAAGCCATGACTGACATGCCAACATAGATAAGGAAAATCATGCAAGGATGCACCCACAGATGAGTTAAAACATGCAACAGTAGTTTCTGAGAGAAAATGAATCAGTATTCTCTGGGAATCAGACCCCTGATAATTTTTCCAGATCAAGTGGTCAGCCCTAAGAATGTATACACCACACACACACACACACACAAACACGTACATACCACTAAATAAACTCAGTAGGTTTTGTTTGTGTTTATGTTTGTGCATGTGTCTATGTGCAGAGAGACAGAAACAAAGGCATAATGTCAGAGAGATAAGTGAATAATTAAAATAAGAAAAGAGATTATGAGTGTAAGAGGGAATTAGGATGGAGGTAGCAGCAGGCATTCCAGTGCTTTGAAGGAGAGATATAAACAAACAAACAAAAAATAATTCAGTACTCTTGTGTGAAATTCTTTAAAAAATAATTTTAAAACGAAACGTCAATTTATTTTACATTTATCACTAAAATGATCTAAATTGTAAGAAAACACTATACAAAAACACACACGCACACATACTCATGCATACATACACACAATTCCACATGCTCTTGGAAAATACGCACCACTTATACTATTCACAGTGACTAAAATAAATCTGGTCCACAAACGAACATTTTCATTTCATTTCCATATTTTTAAAGACAAGGCAATACATGTATCCATTATCTTCAGAAGTAGGGGAGTAACGATCTGTGGAAAGATTTGAAGTACTGAACATTAAACAAACCTCAGATTTCAGAATGTGAGCATACAACAGTTTCATAGATGAGTTTTTGGTGGTTTAACCAAATATTCATGTAAATCTCTTTGTATCACATTTTGGATCAGTGGTTTAGAAAATCTTCTAAAAATTGCAGACATTGTAACCTCGATTTTATATGAAATCCTTGTAAGGTGGTTGAAGCTAAAAAACATGCCTATCTGAGTGCTGAAATACCATTTTTGCCAAACTAACATGATATACATAAACTACTGAAAAATTTTAAAGAACTCTTAATGTTATTGTAGACATTGCTAAGTGATAATTACTAACATAATTCTATGTTATTCTCTTTATAAAACTAAGTATTTGGGGTGAACATCTCTTGTGAGCACGAAGTTTCTTTTTTTTTTTAATTAGGTATTTTCCTC
This sequence comes from Mus musculus, assembly GCF_000001635.26. Taxonomy (NCBI): domain Eukaryota; kingdom Metazoa; phylum Chordata; class Mammalia; order Rodentia; family Muridae; genus Mus; species Mus musculus. Next base: position 63,259,706 of record NC_000078.6, read on the forward strand.
ATTTACATTTTCAATGCTATCCCAAAAGTCACCCATACCCACCTCCACTCCCCTACCCACCCACTCCCACTTTTTGGCCCTGGCGTTCCCCTGTACTGGGGCATATAAAGTTTGCAAGTTTTCCAATGATGGCCGACTAGGCCATCTTTTGATACATATGCAGTGAGAGTCAAGAGCTCCGGGGTACTGGTTAGTTCATAATATTGTAAGTTTCTTAAAATAAAGAAATGGGCACCAGGCGTGGTGGCACATGTCTTTAATCCAAGCACTTGGGAAGCAGAGGCAGGTGGATTTCTGAGTTCGAGGCCAGTCTGGTCTACAGAGTGAGTTCCATGACAGCCAGGTATATACAGAGAAACCCTGTACTGAAAAACAAAAACAAAAACAAAAACAAAAACAAAAACAAAAGCAAAAACCAAAAAAAAAGAAGAAGAAGAAGAAGAAAAAAGAAAAAAGAAAAGAAAAGAAAGAAATTGGCTATTGAAAAGGGTCTTCATTCAGTCTTCACATATTTATATAGGTTTATGTAATGCTAGTATAATAATATAATACTGTGTATAATATTATACATATGATATATAATAATAGCACTTAAAATTCACCTAAATTAAACATTTCCAAGAGCTTTTCTTTCCCCTTGTGCTTGATTTAAAGCAAAATTTAAAGATTGATATTTGGAAGATTCATTATTCAGTTACTGTTTTTTCTTAACTTGTATTTTCTAGGTCCTATTTAGCACAAAGAAGAATCAGAGATGTAGTAATTAATCATGATTAAGTGAGGCGAGAGTAAGGGGAAATAATATTGTCCTGGATCTTTTTAATTAGATTATTTCTTTTCTAGATTAAAGATTTCCAGATCCATGCGTTAACACCTGGTAGTCCACATTTGCAAGTAAATTCTATCTTTATTTGTTAAAACAATGTCTTATTTTGTAGACCATAATAGCCTTGTACATGGTCAGGTAGTGCAGGCTTCCTATGTGGTCTTCATGTTTTAATATCCTGATTTCTGTTGTTATAATTATAATTCATTTTATAAGATATATTTTAAATAAGAATAATTACAAATTCTGCTTTTAATTGTGAGCATCATTGAATTTATAAAGATAATTCTTTAAACACACAGTGAATGAATATTAGCCCTATTTCTTTACGGAGTAATATTAATCTAGAGAATATTCCTACAAACTAATTATGCATTCTATTATTATAATTCCCTTTCCTTATCTTCCCTTTATCTCCCATAGTTCTCTAGTAGCCACTTTTGGAGCATGGTGAGACTCCATCTCATAATCTTGATGATTTGGATCATTCTTAAATCTACAGATTATTTATCCTTCGTGACAGCTTGATCATGAACCAAAAGAGATTTGATATAAATGACTACTTGGTTTATCTGAATAACTAAACGTAAGCAAGGAGGCATATCATCTAAAGCAGGCAGTTACATTCAGAAGCTTAGTAAAATGTTGTTATTATTTAAACAATATGATTATATTCTGTTGTTGCTGAAATAAAGTTAGTGGCTAAAACTAAATTATTTTATTGCTTTAGAATATTAATTTTGAAAGTCAGAAATCTAACTGAGTTTAAGGTTAAAATAAGTTTGTCCCTAGGACTATGGTGAACTAAAAAGTATGTCTTATTTATTGTTCTATTGCTGTGAAGAGCCTGAAGAGACACCATCACCAAGGCAACTCTTATAAAAGACAGCATGTAATTGAAAACTTGCTTACAGTTACAGAGATTTGGTCCATTATCATCACCACAGAATGCACAGCAGCAGGCATGGCAACCATACTGCTACGAAAGTAGTTGTGAGCTGCATCAGGATAAAAAATAGAGAGTGTGAGTGAGAGAGAAAGAGAGAGAGAGGAAACAGAGACAGAGACACAGACAGACAGAGACAGAGAATGAGAGACAGAGAGAATGAGAGACAGAGAGAATGGGAGACAGAGAGAATGAGAGAGATAGAGAGGTGCAGCTCACATGGGCTTTGGGATCCTTAAAGTCCATGCCCAGTGACACACTTCCTTCAACAAAGTCACACTTCCTAATCCTAATCCTATTAGGGTTCCACTCTCTGGTGACAAAATGAGCCCACGGGCACTATTTTTATTCAAACCACAACCCAAAGGACTGGTGTTTTCATCTTTTTCCCTTTTTCATGAAGTTTCTCTCATTCCTCACCTGGTTTTAAGGTTACAACTTCCACCTTGCTGCATTCTGTAATTTCCCTCTGACTACAGAAAGGAAAGGTTTTTTGTGCCTTTCAGTATTAAAGGGTTTCAAAACTCTGTATGGATTATCCAGACTAACTTCTTTGAGTTAGAATCTTCAAGTTAGCATATTTGTAAATCCACTTACTGTGTAAGGGAGCTTTTCTATATGCTGCTGTCACAGAAAGGTATTATTGTAGCTGTCTTTGAAGAAAAGGTACAAATCTGCATCTCTTTTTGACATATCAGTTGCTTAAGATTCTCGTTAAAGAGATCCATTAATTCAATGATAGATGGTGGAATTCACCTTCTCTATTTATCTGTAGCATATTAACTAGAATGCAAAAGTATTTCAAAAGGTCTTATGCACAGTACAATAGCATAATACCATTTTACATAATCTTCCTAGATTCATAGTTCAAATAGAAGGCTGTATTTAGTAATTAATTCCTTGTCCCTACCAACTTTCAAAGTAACCATTTCACTCTACATGATTTAAAGGATCACGTGTGTGCACCCACCTATTAACTCATGAATTTAAGTCTAATCTGAGATTTTAATCCATTGTTACACTGCCTGTATACAGCAATATAATATAGTCCATCTTTGTCCATCTACATTAACCTGATAGTATAAATTAATGAATGGCTTTTGAATTTCTCAAACAAAACAGTGTTTTACTTGTGAGTCTATGTTTTTGGCATGGTTTCATTCTCTTAAGGATGGAAGAGAAAAGCAGGTCCGTGTGTCTAAAACTGACTCATAAAAGAAAATATATACTTTGAGAAATTATACTGGAAATGATGATGGCGTTTTGTACATATGTCTTTGACACTAACAATTTCATAACATTCCGACATCAATGTAAGCTACTTTTGCCCATGATAAAAATAAATAACATGCTAAAAAACTTTTCTTATTCTTTAAACGAGTGAAATCTACAATTTTATTTGTCCTTTATTTTATTTTATTATATATTTTCTATTATTTTATTTTTTATTTTTTTTATTACGTATTTTCCTCAATTACATTTCCAATGCTATCCCAAAAGTTCCCCATGCCCCCCCCCCCCACTCCCCTACCCACCCATTCCCACTTTTTGGCCCTGGCATTCCCCTGTACTGGGGTATATAAAGTTTGTGTGTCCAATAGGCCTCTCTTTCCAGTGATGGCCGAATAGGCCATCTTTTGATACATATGCAGCTACAGTCAAGAGCTCCGGGGTACTGGTTAGTTCATAATGTTGTTGCACCTACAGGGTTGCAGATCTCTTTAGCTCCTTGGATACTTTCTCTAGCTCCTCCATTTGGGGCCCTGTGATCCAGCCAATAGCTGACTGTGAGCATCCACTTCTGTGTTTGCTAGGCCCCGGCCTAGACTCACAAGAGACAGCTATATCAGGGTCCTTTCAGCAAAATCTTGCTAGTGTATGCAATGATGTCAACGTTTGGAAGCTGATTATGGGATAGATCCCTGGATATGGAAATCTCTAGATGGTCCATCCTTTTGTCTCAGCTCCAAACTTTGTCTCTGTAACTCCTTCCATGGGTGATTGTTTCCAATTCTAAGAAGGGGCAAAGTGTACACACTTTGGTCTTCGATCTTCTTCAGTTTCATGTGTTTTGCAAATTGTATCTTATATCTCAGGTATACTAAGTTTCTGGGCTAATATCCACTTATCAGTGAGTACATATCATTTGAGTTCTTTTGTGATTGTGTTTCCTCACTCAGGATGATACCCTCCAGGTCCAACCATTTGCCTAGGAATTTCATAACTTCATTCCTTTTAATAACTAAGTAGTACTCCATTGTGTAAATGTACCACATTTTTTGTATCCATTCCTCTGTTGAGGGGAATCTGGGTTCTTTCCAGCTTCTGGCTATTATAAATAAGACTGCAATGAACATAGTGGAGCATGTGTCCTTCTTACCAGTTGGGACATTTTCTGGATATATGCCCAGGAGAGGTATTGCTGGATCCTCAGGTAGTACTATGTCCAATTTTCGGAGGAACTGCCAGACTGATTTCCAGAGTGGTTGTACAATCTTGCAATCCCACCAACAATGGAGGAGTGTTCATCTTTCTCCACATCCTTGCCAACATCTGCTGTCACCTGAATTTCTGATCTTAGCCATTCTGACTAGTGTGAGATGGAATCTCAGGGTTGTTTTGATTTGCATTTCTCTGATGATTAAGGATGCTGAATATTTTTTCAGGTGCTTCTCAGCCATTCAGTATTCCTCAGGTGAGAATTCTTTGTTCAGTTCTGAGCCCCATTTTTAATGGGGTTATTTGATTTTCTGTAGTCCACCTTCTTGAGTTCTTTATATATATTGGATATTAGTCCCCTATCTGATTTAGGATAGGTAAAGATCCTTTCCCAATCTGTTGGTGGCCTTTTTGTCATATTGACTGTGTCCTTTGCCTTGCAGAAGCTTTGCAGTTTCACGAGGTCCCATTTGTCAATTCTCGATCTTACAGCACAAGACATTGCTGTTCTATTCAGGAACTTTCCCCCTGTGCCCATCTCTTTTTTTTTTTTTTTCCATTTTTTATTAGGTATTTAACTCATTTACATTTCCAATGCTATACCAAAAGTCCCCCATATCCACCCACCCCCACTCCCCTGCCCACCCACTCCCCCTTTTTGGCCCTGGTGTTCCCCTGTACTGGGGCATATAAAGTTTGCAAGTCCAATGGGCCTCTCTTCCCAGTGATGGCCGACTAGGCCATCTTTTGATATATATGCAGCTAGAGTCAAGAGCTCCGGGGTACTGGTTAGTTCATAATGTTGTTCCACCTATAGGGTTGCAGATCCCTTTAGCTCCTTGGCTACTTTCTCTAGCTCCTCCATTGGGAGCCCTATGATCCATCCATTAGCTGACTGTGAGCATCCACTTCTGTGTTTGCTAGGCCCCGGCATAGTCTCATAAGAGACAGCTACATCTGGGTCCTTTCAATAAAATCTTGCTAGCGTATGCAATGGTGTCAGCGTTTGGATGCTGATTATGGGGTGGATCCCTGGGTATGGCAGTCTCTACATGGTCCATCCTTTCATCTCAGCTCCAAACTTTGTCTCTGTAACTCCTTCCATGGGTGTTTTGTTCCCAAATCTAAGGAGGGGCATAGTGTCCACACTTCAGTCTTCATTCTTCTTGAGTTTCATGTGTTTAGCCTGTGCCCATCTCTTCAAGGCTTTTCCCTACTTTCTCCTCTATAAGTTTCGGTGTCTCTGGTTTTATGAGGAGTTCCTTGATCCACTTAGATTTGACCTTAGTACAAGGAGATAGGTATGGATCAATTCCCATTCTTCTACATGATAACAACCAGTTGTGCCAGCACCATTTGTTGAAAATGCCTTCTTTCTTCCATTTGATGGCTTTAGCTCCCTTGTCGAAAATCCAGTGACCATAGTTGTGTGGGTTCATCTCTGGGTCTTCAGTTCTATTCCATTGGTCTACATGTCTGTCACTATACCTTTACCATGAAGTTTTTATCACAATTGCTCTGTAATAAAGCTTTAGGTCAGGCATGGTTTTTCCACCAGAGGTTCTTTTATCTTTGAGAAGAGTTTTTGCTATCCTAGGTTTTTTGTTATTCCAGGAGAATTTGCAGATTGTTCTTTCTAATTCATTGAAGAATTGAGTTGGAATTTTGATGGGGATTGCATTGAATCTGTAGATTGCTTTTGACAAGATAGCCATTTTTACAATGTTGATCCTGCCAATCCATGAGTATGGGAGATCTTTCCATCTTCTGAGATCTTCTTTAATTACTTTCTTCAGAGACTTGAAGTTCTTATCATACAGATCTTTCACTCCCTTAGTTAGAGTCACACCAAGATATTTTATATTATTTGTGACTATTGAGAAAGGTGTTGGTTTCCTAATTTCTTTCTCAGTTTGTTTATTCTTTGGGTTGAGAAAGGCCAATGACTTGTTTGAGTTAATTTTATATCCAGCTACTTCATTGAAGCTGTTTATCAGATTTAGGAGTTCTCTGGTGGAATTTTTAGGGTCACTTATATATACTATCATATACTCTGCAAAAAGTGATATTTTGACTTCTTTTCCAATTTGTATCCACTTGATCTCCTTTTGTTGTCGAATTGCTCTGGCTAGGACCTCAAGAGGTAGGGAGAAAGTGGGCAGCCTTGTCTAGTCCCTGATTTCAGTGGGATTACTTCCAGCTTCTCTCCATTTACTTTGATGTTGGCTACTGGTTTGCTGTAGATTGCTTTTATCATGTTTAGGTATGGGGCATGAATTCCTGATCTTTCCAAGACTTTTATCATGAATGATTGTTGGATCTTTTCGAATGCTTTTTCCACATCTAAGGAGATGATCATGTGGTTTTTGTCTTTGAGTTTATTTATATAATGGATTACATTGATGGATTTCCATATATTAAACCATCCCTGCATCCCTGGGATAAAACCTACTTGGTCAGGATGGATGATTGCTTTAATGTGTTCTTGGATTCAGTTAGAGAGAATTTTATTGAGTATTTTTGCATTGATACTCATAAGGGAGATTGGTCTGAAGTTCTCTATCTTTGTTGGATCTTTCTGTGGTTTAGGTATCAGAGTAATTGTGGCTTCATAGAATGAGTTGGGTAGAGTACTTCTACTTCTATTTTGTAGAATATTTTGTGCAGAACTGGAATTAGATCTTCTTTGAAGGTCTGATAGAACTTTGCACTAAACCCATCTGGTCCTGGGCTTTTTTTGGCTGGGAGACTATTAATAACTGCTTCTATTTCTTTAGGGGATATGGGACTGTTTAGATGGTTAACTTGATCCTGATTTAACTTTGGTACCTGGTGTCTCTCCAGAAACTTGTCCATTTCATCCAGGTTTTCCAGTTTTGTTGAGTATAGCCTTTTGTAGAAGGATCTGATGGTGTTATGGTTTTCCTCAGGATCTGTTGTTATGTTTCTGTTTCCATTTCTGATTTTGTTAATTAGGATGCTTTCCCTGTTCCCTCTAGTGAGTCTGGCTAAGGGTTTATCTATCTTGTTGATTTTCTCAAAGAACCAGCTCCTCAATTGGTTGATTCTTTTAAAAGTTCTTCTTGTTTCCACTTGGTTGATTTCACCCCTGAGTTTGATTATTTCCTGCCTTCTACTCCTCTTAGGTGAATTTTCTTCCTTTTTTTCAGGATCTTTTAGATGTGTTGTCAAGCTGCTAGTATGTGCTCTCTCAATTTTTTTTTTTTGGAGGCACTCAGAGCTGTGAGTTTCCCTCTTATAAATGCTTTCATTGTGTCCCATAAGTTTGAGTATGCTGTGGCTTCATTTTCATTAAACTCTAAAAAGTCTTTAATTTCTTTCTTTATTTCTTCCTTGACCAAGGTATCATTGAGAAGCATGTTGTTCAGTTTCCACGTGAATGTTGGCTTTCCATTATTTATGTTGTTGTTGAAGATCAGCCTTAGTCCATGGTGGTCTGATAGGATGCATGGGACAATTTCAATATTTTCGTATCTGTTAAGGCCTGTTTTGTGACCAACTATATGGTCAATTTTGGAGAAGGTCCCATGAGGTGCTAAGAAGATGGTATATCCTTTTGTTTTAGGATAAAATGTTCTGTAGATATCTGTTAAGTCCATTTGTTTCATAACTTCTGTTAGTTTCATTGTGTCCCTGTTTAGTTTCTGTTTCCACGATCTGTCCATTGATGAAAGTGGTGTGTTGAAGTCTTCCACTATTATTGTGTGAGGTACAATGTGTGCTTTGAGCTTTACTATGATGGAGCAGAACCACGTAGCCAGGAGAAACTGCAAGTAGCAAGAGATCTTATAGATGGGGAATAAATCAGTATAGTATTCAATCTGCCCAAGCTAGGCTTGTAGTTTATAATTCTAATAACTGGATTGTGTGTTTTATACATAGGCTTCTTGGGGTAGGAGATTCCAACAACACTAATAGAAACTTTGCCTCGCTTTGTTCCAAAGCATATTATTTTCCAGAAATCATCTGCTTCATGCTCTTGGTTCCTTTATGTAAATGATAAGAACAATAACAACAATCATAACAAAAGAAAGTATGGTGACTCATAGTACAGTGATCTTGTTTATATTCTCATAACTTATTTTACCCCTCTTTAGTGTTATATGTAAATATAAAATATTGAAGACAATCTCTCTTCATCCTTTTTTTTTATGTCTCCCAACATTTTATTTTAGAATGGAACAAAGTGAGTCAGAACTCACATGATATGTTCTCACTGATAAAAAAATTTCATCATTTAACCCCACAATACACTGTTGGCTAAAAGTCAGTATGGGGCTGGATCTTTGTGTCTAACTATCTCATGATAAAAGCTTTCAGTAATTCAGGTGTAAATATTAAATTTTCTCGATGAAAGTTTTTAATACATTTTTTTCTAAATTGATTTGGCTATTTTGTCATAATGATTTACACTAAGTTATTTGTGTGTATCTCTCAAGACAATTGTATGGACACTTAACCTTTTATCTGTGAATTTCATGAATCCTGGCATGTGTATTTATATCAATCTCCTTTCTCCTGTCTACTCGATACTGTTTGTAATGCATTTCTGTTCTATTCTCTGCAATTCCTCACTATATATATGTATATATATATGTGTGTGTGTGTATATATATATATAAAATATTCTTATATTATATCACATATTCTTTCCAACAGATACATAGGTGATAGTTTTCAACATGATTTGAATTTTTTTCTTTATATATACTTCTCTCCCATTAATATCTGGTCCAGGTTTATATTCAAAAATATTTTATATATATATATAATGCATTCTGAAAGAGTTATCTTATCTTTTCATAGACTTGGAAAAGCTACAAGATTCAGTTACTGTTAGGGATACTGATTACATTGTTGAATTTTTTTAAAGCTAGACTTCTTCTTCAAGGAAGTATGTTTTTAAATCTCAATATAACCAGAAATTGCAGGATTTTGGGGTGTTAAATTTCTCTGTTTGTCCTTTTTTTTACATGTAATATTTTATTCTTTATTCTAATGGTTTTTAGTAAATTAATTATAGGGGAATTAGTAATTGTAAGTACCTTTTATTAAACATATAAAGAGCTTTTATCTTTTTTCACAGAAATATTCACTATATTTGCTTATAGTTTTAATTTGCATTAATTTAAACAACTGTGTCATAGATTAATATTTATTTTCATAAACTAATGGTTTAAAATGTATACATAGGACTGGAGAGTGAGATGAGCTATAAAGAGATTATGATGCTCATTCACACAAGTCTGATTTGATTTCCAGAATATGCATCACAAAGGTTTGTAACTTTAGCCCCAGGACATGCAATATCAATGATATACATGATGTGAACACTCATGCACCTTCAATAATAAAATAGAACAAATCAGAAGTGATAATATGTATCAATAAGATCTCAGAGAATATATACATATATTAAATCTGTTTGCCTTTTTACTGCAAGAATTAGATATAACCTCTGTCATTTCACAAATGCCAAATCATTCAGATATTTTCATTTTTAATATCATTTTCTGACTTTTCTGACTCTCAGAATCCAAAATTACAAGAGTTGCCACACTTGCTACAATAGTTTATATTAGCCAAGCATTGGAAAATACTGCAGAGTCCAGAATGGCCTTGGCAGGGACAGAGTGACATGGTTCCTGCCACTGGGACAGGGCACAGGTATGAGCCTCCAGAGTGGCTGCTGTGGGCACATTCATTAAGGCTTGTTTATATATTAATATACATATGTCACATTCCTCTGAGGAATGTCCTTCCTGTTAACATTAATTACTCCATAAGAATTAGAAATAGTAAGAATTCCAGGAGGCAAAGGTGTGGCTAGTCTTAGCAAAATGACAAACAATGAGACCTTCAGGACAGCCTTTAAGGCTATGGGAAAATGCTCTAAATATCTAAATACCTGAATTCAAGACTGTATATATATATATATATATATATATATAATTTTTCAACTCTGCGTAATATAAGAATTCAATAAAGAATGCCTTGTAAAGTAGCAAAGGCAACTATGAGCCAGCTTGTCATAAAAATACAAAGGCAGGCAGATTCCTGAGTCCAATGTCAGCCTAGGACAGAGCAAGATTAGGCTGAAGTGTGATGGAAATGGTAATTTCAGAGCAGGGTCCCACCATCTAGCTTATTGTCTGCACTTAACAAAAGCAGACATATCTTTGAATTCTTTTGCAATGTTAAAAAATAAAAGTATACTTGCTGTCTCCTATGAATCAAAGGGCTGTGGTCACTGGATGATAATTCATTAAATTGTGAAAAGGAACCAGGGAGTAATTGACAGGATTGATATGTAAAATAAAAGACTGGAACTGTATTCTGAAGGAGATGAATCATCTAGAGTTTTTTTTTTCTTTTTTTTGGGGGGGGAGGGGATAAAATAGACAACTACTTGGTGAACAGAGAGACAGACACACATGTGTACACACACACACACACACACACACACACACACACACACAAGCACGCTGGACATGGGCAGACACATCTCTTAGAATAGCAAGCAAGCAGAATATGGACAGAGAGATCTCCAGAGGGAAAGCAGAACAGAGAGAGAAGCAAACTGGAAAAGCTGGATCAAGCAGAACACCAGGTTGAATCCACAATTTGACTTCGAGTTGTTCTTTTTTTTTAATTTGTTTTTATTATTTAAATGGATTTTATACATCAAACATATTAATAATATTGAGTATTTTGAGATTCAAATAATACATACAAATTTGTTCAACTTTTATATTCATATTCTTTCATACCCTAAAAATATCATTATAAATATTTAATACTATCCATAAATGAGTATTCTATATCCAACGTTGAATATTAAATTGTTTCAAAACATACAAAATATTCTGTGGGAATTAAGAATAGTAAAAGAGCATAAAATATTAAAAACAAATCATTAAAAAGTACATTAAAAAGCCCTGATATAATACCACCTGGCATAGTAAGAGAGTATTTAAATTGCATTATATATCTGTGTTCATTGTCTAACAATCAGTTTACATAGAAATGATTATCAGTGTTCCTAGGAAAGACATTATTTTATCAGTAAATATATTTTTAAAATTTCAAAATAGCAAAACCTCTTTGAAGTTAAACATGAAGAAAGTGCCAATTTCAAGCATAGTGAGAAAAAATTATCAATAATATTTACATGATGTTTGTAGAACCTTTTCGGAGCTCCCAGACACCCTTCTCTCAGAACCCCTCTCAATGAGGAGGCTCATCCTTGGCAAAGTACATTCACACATCCCGGTGTTTATTCTTCAGCAGAAAAGCACCAAATTAATAAATTAACCAATTAATTAAATAAAAAGTTAGCACGCACATGGAAGATTCAAAAAATCTCATTGACTGTACATGTTAAAATATGTTGATTAATCACTGATCTGGTGATCATAATTGGATAATTTTTTTATTCCAACAAATAAAACTATTATAAAGCTTCATGTAGAAAATATTATGACTATACACACACACACACACACACATACACACACAAATATATATATATATATGTATATATATATTGTTTTCTTTGTAATCAAGGTAGCTTGTAATATTTAGTGTCATTTGTGAATCTCTACATATTAGGTTTTCTTTTTTTCTTTTTATTCATGTGAAGAATGGAATTTTATACCTATAAGGTACAATGGGTTGAATGTACATTTGCCAATAATAATCCTGTTTAATATGTGAACATTTAGTATTTTTCATTTTATTCCTGATTTTTCAATGTTTCATCAATATTTTATAACTATCATAAAGTTATTTAATCTCCTTGATGAAATTTACATCTTCATATTTGTTGTTGTAATTGGATTGTTCTTAAACTTCTTTTTCAAATAGCATGCTATGGGTATATTTAAACACTACTTATTTTACACCTTGATTTTCTGCCCTGAAATTTTAAAGACATTTTTAAATATTATTTTTGGTAATTTCCTACCATATATTTTTAACACACATTTGCCCCTTTTCCAACTACTCAAAATGTCCTCTCCCATCTCCCTACCCACTCAATATCTTGTTATTTTTTAAAACTGTTTGAAACTCAAAATTTGTATGACTAAAATGATCTCAGTGATAGCCCTTCCCTCATGGAGAGTGTCCAGCTACCATATGTCACACCCTTAAAACAACAGCAGCAGCAAGCCAGCTATCTTTATCTTTACAGCTATAAAATTCTAATAGCCTCTTAGCTAGAGTAGTGTTTTCTGCCGGCTTCCCCCTGCTTCAAACTGGAGTTCTGTGTAAGCCAAGCTTGTGCAGATTTGGCACAGGTTGTTATAATACCTGTGAGTTCATATGTACAATTGAATTGTGTCCACAAATCTACATTTTTATGTTGTCATGCACAACCTCTGTCTCTTACCCTTTTTTTTTTTAGCCACATCTTCCTAGCATGCTCTTCAGCCCTGGAAGAAAGGGATATGAGACACATGTCTGAATATTCTACAGTCTCTTATTCTCTACAATTTTTCTGAATAGTTATTTATAGTTTCTAACAATAATTTTGCCACTTAGAGTGTGCTATATTAAATATTGTGTCATCTATATGAAGAAAAAATTTGTTTTTTCTTTTCATCTGAATATTCTTTATTGGTTTCTCTTGCCTGTCCCTTTTGGTTTGGGTGTACAATTCTACACTGAAATGAACAGACAAAGAGTAGACATCTTATCTTTCTTCTGGATCGTTCAAAGTAACTTCCAACTGTTTATTGTTCGTGATGCTGTACATGGGATATTCATACACAGTTTTCTTTTCATAATGACGAAACGCTCACTGCTTTATAAATAGGAGTGAAAGCTTAATCTGTTTTAAAATCTGAACTGCAATATGTGTAATTATAGAAGTGTTTTAACATTAATTTGTCATACAATTGTTATTTGAATAAATATAATTCAGGGATATTAATTAAATGTGGTGAAAGACATTTTGTATTTTGTTTTATGTACAAAACGCAAACACAAGGGGACAGCACTATTTATATTGTATGAACATTGTATTTATATGTACATATTAAAATATACACATATATTTGTAACAATAATTAAAATAAAGTTTATTATTTTGAGAAGGATTAAGAAGGTAAATAGGAGGTGTTGGTGGGTGGAGAGAGTTAGGTGATGAAGTTATGAATCCAGAGCTTATGTATAAAATTTTCAAGAAAAATATCAACATAAATAAGTATCTCATAAAAATAAAGTATATTTAGTTGAAATGCGAAAACTGGCAAAAATGAAGAAGAAAAAATGAAAAAGACACTTTTATGTAAAATTAAAGAAAAGTACAGCTATTAAGCTGTATCAATAGGGAAGATAGTATATTTTCAAGAAAATACCTTGCTTCAGATATAGCACATAACTAATGATTGACAGAGAAGTAAAACATGGCTATTTAAAATTCTTTAGGCAAAGGTATAGAAGAGCAAAGAGTCTACATACACTCACAGATCAGAAATGTATTTTGGCAATTCAAATGACTTTAATATGTGCTGAATAAATGGACATATCATAAAGTAGGGTATTGGTAAAAGCTGAATAGGTTTTAAATATTTTGATAAAACACTACATATTTAAAGGAAAAAATATTCTATAGAAAATTACTTGTCTATTGTGATTTTTTTCTTGTCTCTTTAATTTAGCAAAAAATCTAAACTATGATCAAAACTGAATAAAATTTCTTTTAGAATGTTTTCTTAAAAATGTTATAGTTGTTCCCTGGCATAGTTATAAGTACAGGTAAACAAATTATTTACATTTTTACAGGAAATTCAGATATTTGGAAATTTATTTCACAACAAAATGACCTGCTTTGGATAACTTTTCATGGATGCTGTAAATGTCAGACAAACAGTGTAGTTATATTATTGTTAGGAAGTGATGGACAAAACAGCTTCGGTCATCATGCTGAAGTGTCACAGAGTATAATCAAAAAATGAAGCACTTTTGTTGACAGTTTGATGAAAAGTTATCTTTTCTAACTAGCACATATTCTGCATGCAGCCATCTTATAAACACTGTGAAGTAAATATTTTATCAGCATTATTTTAAATCACCATCTCACATAACATTTTTGAATCAAAGTTATTTATTATCTATTCCAAGAAAATCTTTCACATTTGATGACTAAAGTGCTTTCATTCATCATATGAATACACCAATTAAATACTCAAAAATATTTCCCCAAAGACATTTTCATTCATATCATTAAAATCACTTTGTCAAACATATAAATAGCAATTTGGGGACATATAGGAATTTAATTCTTCTTTGATGGCAAGTGGAAGTGAAAGGTTCCTTGAATGGCAGCAAGAATGATAGAGATAAGCAACTCTGATCATGCCATATAGATTGCCATAATCGGAACTCTATTAAGATGCTATTTCTCAGAGTAAAGATTTCTAGTATCAAACTTTTGTTAATAAATATCATGAAATCATTTTTCCTTACTGTGAGAATTGTCAGAAAGACTAATATTCACCAGGAAATTAATGGTATAAACAAGAAAAATGGAGACACAAATATTCCTGGTAGAGATTATGAAATGATGAATTGTCTGTTCAATTGAATTGAATTGTAATATTTATTGTTTTCAAGGAGAAGCAGACCATGTCCCTTTAGAAGATATGTTCAAACACATACCAGGCATATATAATTGCCTAATTTGAACTCACCTATGATATTGCTGAATGTGTATACCACTCATAGTTTTTCACTCTGACATACTTTATTCCAAATACAGTGAAAATAATAAACTCTTTTAAAAATGTATTTTCATTCTACTTTTAATGTTTTTAGTTTTATATATGTTTATTGTATTTAAATTATTTCACCTCTCTCTTTCTCTGCTTTTTCCAATGCCATATTATTCATACTTCCTTTCAGATTCATGTCATCTTTTTATTTGAATACCCCCCCCACACACACACACACACACACGGTTGCTTGTTTATAAATGTCCATAAGGTTGAACATTGGGTATTGGATAACCAATCAGGAAGATAATTCCTGAAAATAATTATCCTCCCTTTTCCCTCTTCACAGACATTAATTACTTGTAAAACTTAATCTATGGGTAGGGCCAGTGAGAATTTCTGCAATAACACTGGAATGGTATTGTAAGTTTTCAGATCTTATGTAGGCAATTTGTTTGTTTTTTTTGTTTGTTTTTTGAGACAGGGTTTCTCTATATAGCCCTGGATGTCCTGGAACTCACTTTGTAGATCAGGCTGGCCTCCAACTCAGAAATCTGCCCACCTCTGCCTCCCAAGTGCTGGGATTAAAGGCATGCGCCACCACCACCCAGCTCATGTAGACAATGTCATTGTTGAGATTTATATATAGTTTTCCTGTCATATATAAGACAGACACAATATTCTGTGCTTATAAGAAAGACAAAGATAATTTAGTAAACCTTAAACAGACATGTAAACATTTCCATCCATCTAATCTATGGTTAGATTGAGGAGAATTTTAGTTTTAGTAAAAATATTATACTTTCTTTCCTAATGAGAATAAAATCTCCTCTTCCTTCATTCTTTAAGTTTTTCTAACCATCAAGTTCATATTAAATGAAATTGTTTTTATAAGATAATCACTGTCTCCAACTCCCATCTATTACAATACATGTACAGTTACTGCCTCCAGCTCCCATCGATTGTTATAATGTGCCAATGGTATTAATTTATGAAAAATATTCATGGCATACAATAGGTAAAATCCAGTAGAAAGACGCTATTTTATACCTTGGAATTTTCTTTTACAGAAGCACTCGGAACTATTCAGCTAGCACTGGGATACAGCACAGAATGGTATTTAAGGGATATTGCCTTTGTATTTCCTTATATAGAAGACGTATATAAGTATATAAAATTTATATAGAGAAATATTTTACAATGACATTTATCATATATATTTATTATTTATATTTATAAAATTCATAATAATATACACACACATATATATGATAAAGTTTTATGTGAAAAGTCTTATATATACTCTGACCATTTGATAGTATTAAAGAACCATGACTCAGGACCCTTTCTTAAGTTGCCCCTCATAGAAACTCATTGTCCTGTTGGAAGAGCTATGAAGGAACATTGTATAACACAGTATTTACTGAGCCTTATAAATCACATCACGTTACTTAGAAGTAATAGCCTATCAGCCTCTGCTGACCAGGAATGGGTAGATTAAGTGTTGAATGAGCTCAGTTGTGACACCAGCCAGAAGAGAGACAGAAAAAAAGAAAAGATGATTTTGTGGGTGGAACTCAGGGAAGTATAAATGAAAACACAAGTAATTCTCATCAAGGAGAAAATTAGCTAAAACATAAAATTGAATCAATTGTTAATAGGTTAACAACAGGACTCAGTAAGATGGCAAGTTGGAAAGTTTAAACATACCAGACTACATATTTGCATATATGAATTTGACATTTCGGAAGTGATGAGTAGAAATTCATGAGTATGAATGAAACTTTTGCAAGGTCAAGACAACTGAGACATATGTCTACATTGTGGTAGTGGAAGTCAATTGCTTTTTCTTTACCACAGGTATATTGAAACACACTAATCATAATTACAAAGAAGATGTAACTATAATACGAGACATGCCCAGACAGTAGTGTACACTTATTTTTTTTAATTAAAACTCAAAAACAAAGTTAAGTGTGTATACAACCCAGAATCAAGAATAATGTAGAAAACCTAAAAACCATAAGCAATGTTGGATATCTCTGATGATATCTAAACAGTTAATTATTACACCATTGATATGCAAAATAATGAGATGTCTGGTAAAACTGAATTAAGTCTCAATTGTAAAGCCAATATTTTTAAAAAGACAATCTAAAAATGAAAAAAATACTAATTAGTATTATTGGGAAGGTGTTGTTTTATACATGCATATATATATATTATACATATATATATATTTTATACATGCATATATATATATATATATATATATATATCCACCACAGTGCTAGTGAACTTTGTATTTCAAACATTAGCATCCCTAGTGAAAAAAAGTGCAACTTTTAAAATGGTGTCTCTTATACAAAGCAGATCCTGAGAAGGAAAATAGCAAGTGACTCTGAGTAGGACACAGCCTCATGTCAGCATCATGGATGTCGACAGTAGAATAGTAGTCACCATATAGTAAGAGATACTGTTCCAGGAGCATTCAACTTCTTTGAGGAGCAGGAGCTGCTGGGCTGTGATTACACAATAGGCTAAACACAAATAGCCACCGTGCACTGCACAGTTCAGATGGCAAGAACAGGCTTCAGTATTTCACCATAATAAATGATAAATGCTTAAAGAGACAGGCAATTGTAAAGTAAGCAGATTTACAGATGTACAAAACCCATGCATGCAATGCTACTAATAAATTGTTTATACTGTTATATAAAACATAATAAATGAAGATGATTCGTATGTTGTCTTGACTTCTTCGGCTTGAACTTTTTGCTCTACTGGTTTCTATCCCATCTTATGGAGGAAATATTGTTTGGAGCTGAAGCTTCATGAGGTATTTTTCATCATCACACCACAGTGACCTTTTAGCTTTCTGTGCTTTGATTGAATAGGCATTCCCTTCACTTACTGTAAATATTGGAGAGTGGCTAAAATGAATGCACAATCTCAAAGGCCATGAAGCAATTTTCAATAAAATATTTATTTATTGCTCCTAAAATGAAATGTTCATGTCTGCTTTGCTTTTATATAGGAGAAAGAGTTTTAAATATCTGTGTCTACCAATTCGCTGTGCATCCATGACGATGTGTTTCTTTATGTTTTGTGAGTAAAGTCTACAAAAATACAATTGAATAAAAATGGATATAAATGTTTAAAATTCTATAAATATTAAGAATATATTATCTATAAATTACCAAATTTTAAAAGAAATATTATAACATATTGTATATTAAATATAGCATCAATTTAATGATCTTTAGTATTCCTTCATTTATGTGGCTCTTGGAAAAGGCAATTTATGTTTAGGAAAAATTGAAGATTATAATAATTATTAAAATACACTCTATAAAATATTTGAAGATATAAAATCAAGTATTGTAATTTGTGCAACTTACAGTCATGACAATGCATTTATCCAGTGTTACTCCCTTGAGGAAAAAGGCCTCAAATTTAAGAATTTGAATATGTCTAAAAATTTCTTTGAAAGTATATTATAGTTAAATAGAAATATGGGTATCAACCAAGACCTGACAGACCTTATTTACTCTACAGAGAGTAAACAAGTATTGAGAGTATATGATCCTAGGAAAGAAAATACTTGGCCAAGTACAAGCTGCACTCTTAGACTTTTCATCCATAACAATTTAGATCCTCCCTGCTTCAGTGCTGATTCAAGTACATTCTAATTTACTGGTAATTTGATATCCTAGATTTTCCACTTCTAACTTCACAGTGAATCTAGGCTATGCCTAAAAATAAAACACTTCACAAAGGGAGCTCTTTTGTATAGTACAGCAATAAAGTTTTCTAGGAATAAGAATCATACCTGTAACAATATATTTGTTTTCCCCATGCTATATATAGGATTCCTGATTTGACTAGCTAAATTATATCCGTATTTCATGTGTTTGCAATGGTCTTTCAATATTTATATATTCATTATATAGTTATTGTTTCCATTTAGGGATTTTAGAGCCTAATAAAACTGTCAAAGAATTTTTATCTGAAATGAATAAATAAGTGATCTTTTTAGGTGCTTCTTCTTTGTATAAATATGTTATGACATGATAACTTTTACAAATATATTATCATAAAATGCTGAAATTAATTGTGATCTAAATATGACAAAATTGTTTACTATGTCAATATTACCAAGATTAAATTTTTCATTGAGATATAAAGTTTATAAGTAATTTAAGATAAAAATAAAGAATTGGGGACAAACTTTAATTGGTATAAGACTTCCCTGGCTGCACAAAGCATTGACTTTTATCCTCATCCTACTCTGGAAAAAGTGGACATGAGGCAAATATCAGCAATCTCAGTACTTGGGATGTAGAAAATCAGAAATTCAGTGCTATTTCAGACTGCTAGAATGCTAGTGCCTGGTCTTATATATGCTATGTGAGATCCTGTATCAAAGGAAGAGGAAAAGAAAGAAGGAACGAAAGAAAGAAAGAAAGAAAGTAAGAAAGAAAGAAAGAAAGAAAGAAAGAAAGAAAGAAAGAAAGAAAGAAAGAAAGAAAGAAAGGAAGGAAGGAAGGAAGAAAGAAGTTAACATTTTCAAAATTCTTGAACATTTCCAAATTTATACCAATCCAAGAAGTATTCATTGAAAACATCTGATTGTCTGTCAGAACAGTGAGTTGTAGGGGGCGGGGGTAGTCGTCCCTCTGGTTCCTATCTTCTAGTTAGACACTGAAAACAATGTCACAATGAAAACAAGAGGGAAAAAGCTGGCTTTTCAGCTCCCACCAACTGTGCAACTCTATCTAGTCAACACCCCTTCTCTCATTTGTCTGTAAATAATGTTCATTGATTTGATATTAATTTGAAATGACTCAAAGGTATGTGGAAAAGAAAGCCCTTTCCTTAGATCATTTGTCAAAAGCAATTAATAGGGAGTGGTTAATTTATAACAGCCTGAGGCAACAATGCTAATGAGGGTGAACAGTAGGGTAATAAAGAAAATTAACAGGGATATCTAAGGGATGAAATGTCCACAGTGTCTCATCTAAAACTCCTACATATGCATGAGAGTATAGAAGGCAATGAATGTGTACAAGGTGTACCTAGAATGGCCCTGTTCTTGCATATGGAAACCACGGTTATGAACAAAGTTAAGACAGGAGGAGTTAGCAACACAGACTAGTTGTCAAAGACTTAGCAATTTACAGTTCCGTGACATATAAAGAAATCCTCCTGGATTTCAAGCAGACCACCTAGATAACTAGCAGAAGTTGCAATGGCACAATAAGTCAATATAGATCCTCCAAATTACTCAAAGTATAATGGGAAACAAAGAGTTTAGTAAAATTAGTGAAAATTTAGTGACAAGTTTAAGATACTGAATTAAAATCTGAAGAATATACTGGAAGATGGAATGACTGGACTCCCACACTCACAGATTGGTAGGATCTCTCTGTTCTACCAAACGCAACAAACTCAGACTAATATTGATTAAAATTTTAAGTCAACTTGTAGGGAAACCCTGTTGCTAAGGTTCAAGTCTGACTTTACCAGGCAATCCTGAGCTGGGGTGCAAAATGGCATACTCTCCTCATCAGAAGGGCTTCCCCTTCTTTACCTGAGGGGCCTCTATCTGGGGAATCCAGGAGAAAACAAAGCTGCTTTTTTTCTTCTCTTTCTTTTTTTTTTTATTTTTGTTGATTTAATTACATATTTATTTCATTTACATTTCAATGCTATCCCAAAAGTCCCCCACCGGCTCCCCCACCCACTCCCACTTCTTGGCCCTGGCGTTCCCTTGTACTGTGGCAGATAAAGTTTGCACTACCAATGGGCTTCTCTTTCCACTGATGGCCAACTAGGCCATCTTCTGATACATATTCAGTTAGAGACAGGAGCTCTGTGGGTACTGGTTGGTTCATATTGTTGGTCCACCTATAGGGTTACAGTGTAAAGGAGATATACAGTGTAGTAGGTGATAGACAACATACCTATAATATTCTGATATAATTATTGGCACCTAGCATCTCCCCATACTCTAATCAGAAGGTCTAATTCTTCTAATGCCAAGGGTTCTCCACGAATTAGTAATCCTAATAAGCTCCTTATCATTCCTTGGTTCACTTCTAAATGTTCCCATTAAATCTTGGAACTAATGAGCCAACAAGACCTTTCTAAGCTTCCGATATCATCTAACTGCTGTTTGCAACAGATTGCTGAGCAAAATTTTGTCAGAACTAAGTTCCCATAGGAAGAGAACATCTGGATGTGATTTGATGTATCCAATCCAGTGCCTTGTTTTATTTGACTCAATCATGTCACCATTAATAACAAACATATTAAGGGTGATCTGTCCCATTCTCATGATCCGAAGAGAAAAAAATAAGAATGAATCATGACCTCAGCTTTCTTTTTCTCATTCTGGAAACAATGTCTGTCACAGACAAAGTGAAAGTAAAGACTTCTAATAGCAAAGATAAAACTGCAAGTGTAAGGCAATAGTGAACCAGCAATTCGCTCAGGGAATGCCAAAAGATTCTTCATGAATATTCCCAAAGGTCTTGCATTTTGGGAACCCAACTCCTCAGGACTTGCCATAGGAAGAACAGTCTGCATTACACATGTGCACCTTTCTCTACAGAGGCTTAGCTAAACCCAGCTCTTTAAAGGTCTATAAATAGATCTACCACATGACCCAGATAGTCTACCCTTGGGCATATATGCAAAGGATTTCACATCCCACTACAGCTCCTTATCCATGTTCATTGCTGATTTATTTACAAGAGTCTGAGAATGAAAACAACCTAGAAGTCTATCAGCCAATGAATGGATAAAGAAGATCACTAAATTTACAAAGTGTATTGTCATTCATTTATTAAATAAAACTAAATTATTTACTTATTAGAGAAATAAATGGTATTTTAAAACTAATTCTGAGTAATATAGCACACCTAAAATACAAATGATCTGGCTTTTGTTTTTTCTTTGTTTGTTTGTTGTTTTATCATTTGTTGAATTTAACCCTGAAACTTAAGATACACAAGCTACATTTGGAATATGGAGAGAAGTCAGAAAACTAATAAGAGTATATGGGAAAGATTTCAAGAGAAAAGATTGAAATTAATTGAGTAAAGAGTTAAAGATGAATAATGGAACTTGGAAGGCTAAATGGGCTAAGATACTACAAGGAAACATAAAAAATAAAATAAAAGAGAGACTATGAAGAGAGGAGAATTGGCTATTGCTGAAGCTCTTTTAAGAAGTGTTGTGGAAACTGCTATAGTAAAACCTTCCTAAAATGAACATTAATAATGTAAAAATTGAAAATTGCTTTCTGTTGTCAAACCTTTTGATGTCTAATTGTCTGTTAAAAAATAAAGTTGAAGTATAGGTAATGACGTAGAAAACATGCTCAGAAATCTATTTGGTATTTGTTAAGACACAGTACTGTTAGCATTCTGTCTAAGCTCTGCTCCAAGGGACTGATATCCCCCTTCTCTCTCTTGCTTTCTTGTTCTCTTGCTCTGTCCTCATCTCTTCACCCCTCTCCACGTGTTCATGGATGGTCTCTCCTCCTCTACTTCTCTCTTCCTCCTCCTCCTCCTCCTCCTCCTCCTCCTTCTTTCTCTCTCTCTCTCTCTCTCTCTCTCTCTCTCTCTCTCTCTCTCTCTCTCTGCCTTTCTCTGACTCTACTACCCTTTTGACTCCCCTCTCCATGTCCTGAATAAACTCTATTTTATACCATCATGTGGCTACTCCCTCAGAGGGAAGGGATACCTCTGCATGGGCCTGCAGAGGCATCCCCTCCCCCATACCTGACTACACCTCCACAGAACATATACCCCCTCTCTTTTTCTTTTTATAAACACTTTAATTACTATTTTATTTCATTTATAAGAGATACTATTTTGAAGAAATTGCTACTTATATGAATAAAGTTTTATGTGACAAAGCCATAACCTGTGGGAATCTATAAAATCAAACTAAAATATTATAGTATCATATCATAACTATATTAGAAAATTATACAATAATTATTGCAGACAAAATTACAAATGCAAAATAAACATGTACCAGATTAATATCAGGTATGCAAAAAATGTCTAAAGATTTTAAAAGAAATATAAACATTATTTTTTAAAAATTCTGCACAAGGTAAATTGTGTGTTAAACGGACTTACAGGTTGGCAGTGAAAGATGTTACTACAGCATTTGTTCCATTTATCTTTTCAGGCACTTTATCATCATAATCCTTTTAAAAGATTTTAATATGAATTATCTATATTATCTTGTCATATTCATATTATTATTTCAGTCTCTAGGTTTTGAGGACTTACAATATCTATGTGTTTTTACAAATAGTATTTTGAAATAAAAAGAAAATGTTTCTTCAAATGTTACATGGCAAATCAGTCTCAGAAAGAAGTACATTCCGCCCACTTCTTTCTGCTCTCAACAAGTGAAAATGACAACGAAATCAATAAGAAGAATTGTAAGGTCAGGATGAAAAACACTCTCAGTTCAGATCTTAATTTCAGGAACAATTTGCCTGACATCTGTGCCTCTCTTCATGGATGCTTAGCAGATCTGACAGCTAATTAATTATAAGGCAAGATTAGACACTGGACAGAGGACCGGCAGAGGAGAATTCATCTCTAGTGTCAACAAGCTTCAGGATGTTCATTTTCTTAGGCCTGAAAGACATAGCTCCAGTAAATCATTGTTTATCTTTAAGCTCAAAAAGGAAATTGAACATGACATGAGCAATTACTGAGATATTTTTAGAGAAATACATTCCTCAGAGAAACTTGGAAACACATGAGAACCTGTGTGAAGCTGAGGATCCTAGTCTTTATTATATGGAGGATCTGAAATTACTTCTAAAATTATGAAATAAAAATGCAAAGCTGCCAGAACAAATAAAACCTAGCAATATATAACAGCTATGAATCATACAATAGAGCTACAAAACATATTATTATAACTTAAGAATTCAAAGATTCAGGCAATGTTATAATTATCTGAACGAAAGCAAATATTTTCCAGTATAAGTAGTAGAGAAACGTAAATTGTGCTAAGTAAAACTCTATTTTACATATCTATGCATAATAAATTAAAACAAACAAATAAAAGACTATTCAGTCAAATAAATCAGTGATATTTTTGGTT